>NW_010516943.1:0-8935 GCF_000687285.1 Phaethon lepturus | reverse complement strand
TACAGGCAACATAGATTAACATTCACAAGTGAATGAGGAAACAGAAATAATTATTTTCTGAAGTTTTCTACGAAGCAAAGTACTCACCAGCAGTAAAACTCCATCCTGCACACTCCTTCCCATTTCAAGGCTCCGATTGCTGCATACACATTTTAAAAGTCACAAAATGTTCCTCAGAACAATTGTCCAAAAGTTAATTTCGTAGTTTCTAAACTTAACAGCAGCACTTAACAGATTTCTCCTGGTATCAAAAGGTAGGGAAGCCTTTACGACCTTCTGTATTCAAGAGGTAAATACCAGCAATGGTTCCTTCTTTCTGCCTTGCATCCAGTTTTAAATTATTCCTTTTAATTTTTAAGGGCTGTATAGCCTAAGCAATGAGTCTCATTAATCACTACTGAATGATTTAAGCCAGCCATTCAGTTCCAGATGCCACTCGGTGCTAGAGATATGCTAATTCCTTACAAGCTTTGCCTTCTTTTGCAGTTGAAACCATAATTTTCCATGTTGGTGGAGACAGGATTTTACTCCTTGCATGAGGCCTCCTACCAATCATTTTTATGCCTGAGCACTGGCACAGTGCAAGTTCATTCCACAGTTTCATCAGACACCCTTTCGTTAAACCTGTTCATTATATATGTCCTCTCTCTGCTGCTTACAGTGTCATAGTCCTGAACTCTACCCGCTCCAGCAACAACTCCTGGTTTGGGTAGCAAAAATAATTTCTTACTACCCTTACCTTGTTTTCTTTTCTCCTTTTTCCCTCACACTAATACTTTTTTCCCCCCTTTATCACCTCCTACCATTAAACATTTCGATTGCGAAGTATCTGTCAGCTGCTGTACATAAGGCATCAGCTATATTCCAAAACCAGAAAGTTGCACTGACAGAGTTGTTTTGGGAGTGGGAGGTGAGGAGGGAAACATTCAGCATTTGCAAATCCCAGTTCTGACCCTGCCTAGCACCCAAGAGATCTCCCAGCACAAAATTAGAGCAAGCGTTGAGTTTAATACCAGGTGCCAAGACGTTTTGATAGAAGAAAGAGTATTGACATTGCTGAACATTTGATCCAAAAATCCTTATTTTATGACCCTGTGTTATGCATTCACCGCACAAACACAGGCACAACCTCTTTTAGGATTTGGGGGCTGCTATCCTTACCTTGGGCTTACATGCTTAGGCTTATTTGGCCAATGGGAGATGTCTAGGTTGAAGTCTGCTTTTGACAGATGTTAGTAAAATATACTACTAAAGTGACAAGCCAAGAAGATTCTAAAAGAATACACACTCAAACACATTTTTGATTGGCTTCTCACCCTACACAGAGCTATAGATGCACATGCCAATTCCCAGGCATGCAGCATTTTTGAGTTAATTGGCTCTTACGGAAATGTTCACCACAATCTCAATTTTCAGATGGGTTAAGTACCCACAATGATCCATAGACGTTTGCAACTGAAGATGAAGTCAAACAGTATGCAATTTAATTTAAACATTGGAATCAAGAGTTTCAAAAGTCACTACTGATCGATCTTAAGCGGCTCCAAATTTAGGCTGTAGGTTCCCAACTTCAACAACTCACAACATCCTGGATTACAAAAACCTAAGGTTGTGTTTACTGAAAATCAAGGCACACTTTAAAGCATGTCCATCTGGTCACTATCAAAACCCCATTTCTTCCCCCTTTCATCTACTTCCAAAAGATGGGGAAAGTTAATTCAGCACACATCTTTAGGCCTAAATTACATCCTTGGCCATGTATAATATCCTAATTTCTAAAATGAGAAACTGTTGATGTCTGTTACGCTACTGTAGAAGCAAATAGTAAAATTAAAGTCTTATATATAGATATAGATATGAATTTAAAACCATCAACTGCTTTATATGTCTAATCTTCAATGTAAAGGCAGTTAAACAATTAGATAAGAGGCAATATAACTAACCCAGAATGCAAAATAAGTATCTTGCCTGAGGATATGCAAATTTCAGAACATACAAAAATGCTAGCCAAGCAAGTTTTAACGCAGTATTAGCATGAAAAAGTTTAACAGTACTAAAGAAATCACAATTCAGATTTATGTACAAGACAGTTAAAGGAGAAGACAAAAGACTACAAAACTGAGTAACATCAAAAGTATACAGACTATACAGTTCTCTCCCATGGCTGCCATGAGTGACTTCGGATTTCACTGGTTGGAAATCGACCCCCGCTCCACCCTGCGCTTCCTGTCTGAGAAGATCAGTTGTTCCAAAATTGAGCTTATCCAACTGCTAATTCACTATGCAAAATGAAGAAAATAAAATATTAAGTTTAAGATTTTAAATCCAGAGCTCAGCACAGGCTTGTCAGCTTTGCAGATCTTTAATCTCCAGTAAGGGGCATTCATATTATTTTAATCATTCACTATATTAGCATTAGACTTAGGGTAATACAACACCATATTGAGCAAATACTTGCCAACAAAAAAGGGCAGCTTGAATAATTTTGCATATCTGACTATACATATACTTTCTTTGAAGAAATGCATTTCAGGACTGCAGCAGTCCAGAAAACATGCCTGTTTTCCGATTAAAAAAAATTCATACCATTTCAATAATATTATATTCAACTAGCCATTTTTGGTCTAAACTGAATTTATAGTAAGTTATATTTCAACTAAATACTCTTATTTACTTAACTTACAGTGATTTACTTAAATATAAACATAAACATTTAACATAGTACAGCCCTATGCCCCTCTAAATGTGTAAAGCCTGGTGGCAGCAAACAAGAGGTGAATAGGAGTACATTGTGGAATTTACCTCTATTACCAGGCAGCAAACTGATAGAGGAACCCTCCTCTTGTTTAGCTATGGAATCCAATTGTTTGTTATGCAATTTCTTTGAAAGCCAAGTAAGAAAGAAAACTTCAGCAACCTATTTACTATTTTGTGAAAGTATATATGCTAATACAAGCATTCTATGTATGTTAGCATTCTGACTGAGAAGATGAATACCTAATATGTCTTTATAAAATACCTGATGTTTTTATGCACAAGCTGTATACAGTTTGTATTTTTTAAAAAATCAGTTAAGATAAAAACCAGTAATGTTAAAAATGAGGCTGAAGACAACACAGAAAAATGCTGTTGCTGTTATAAATATCCGTGTTTTGAACATCTACATCAGAAAGCAAAGCGCACACCCAAGTTGCACCATCAGGGCCTTCACTCTTGCAGAAACACGCTGACAGTATTTCACTAAAAGATAGATGGAAAAGTGCTCAAGTTCTGTGTAGTTCTTTGGATATAATTTAGATGTATAAGCGCATTCTCTGCTAATCCACAGTAGATCCTCTTTCCTGATTTTCCAAGTTTCTGTTTCTGAAAAACATAATTAACGTTACTTCCCACTATCAAAAAAAGCAAAAGTTTTTCTATTTCTACTCCCCTTCTCATCACAGAGTCCACCTCCTTTTAGTAAGACCACCTTGAGGATGTACCATTCAATAAATCGTTCTGTCCTCAGCAAAGGAGAAATGACTTCTCTGTTCACAGGTGTGAACCAACAAGCATTCTGCATCTTCCCCTTAACTGCAGCTGCTCAGACTACAGGTAGGTTCTAAATTAAAAGACTGGCCTGCCACCATTCACAAGTCACATTTACTGTCAGCTTATCTATTTTGTTTTAATCAGTCATACAGAGACTCACACATAAACACATCAGTCTTGGTCAGAAACTTTGCTAAGCTTCAGAACAAGAGAAGCATGGAAAATATCTACAAGTCTCAACAAGAGAGCTCTAGAATAGTTCTCAAAATCTGACAATATTTAACTTCATCGGTTATTCATATACTCCTTCACTTTCCCACTAAAAGTAGTTTCCTCACCTTATTTTCAAAAGAAGTAGAAAGAAATAGAATATACTACCCTTAAGCCTCTTATTCATTGTTTTATTGAAGTGCAGGACGTTTCCCCTACTACTTATACCTGAAATGGATACTCCAGGAAAGTTAAATGAGAATAAACACTTGCCTACCTCTCCTTCTGGCTAACTTTATGCTGTTGTTTTAACACCAATTAAAACACATACGCTCCTTGTCTGAGACGCCCACCCTCATACCTCTTAACAAATATTCCAGAACTCTATCTTATCATTTTTGTGGGTAAATCTGAGGAAATGCACAATTTTTCCAGTGAAATCATTGTGTTAACTAACAAAAATTCTGGCATCCAGAATTAAATTCACCACCATCTTATTTAAAGATCTTCAGGGAAAGGTAACTTCCAGCACCTGGTCTAATCTAAGCCTTTAAGTATCTGACTATTAACTTAGGTCTTTAAAAAGGAACACCCCAAAACACAATACAACAACGGAATAACAGAACTCTGCACATCTGACTCGAAACCGAAGTCACTATTGGGTTCCCAGCTGCCGATCTTTTTCTACCCACTGAGATTTGTACTAAGTCTCAAGTGTGAGAGTGCACCGTAGCTGGCTGCCACCTATGGCCCATGTCTGCAGACCAAAATATTTGTTCTCACATTTTCTTTCTTCACATAAAATGCCCTTGTGCTCACACCAATTTAGCACTGCTTTAAAGCTGATGCAATAATCGGCCAAGAGGCATGTATGTGTGAAACATGCTATTATAGTCAAACACCAGTATTAAGACCTACGTAGGTAATGCTAAAGAAGGTATGAAGAGAAGGTATGAACTTGTAAATTATCTGCCCTTAAAAGCACCTCTAACTTTTAAGATACTTAAGAGTATTGCTTTGTAGCTCTACTCTCAACTCTTGGTCAAGCTTCAAGTCACTAACAGAAAATACTCTTTATTTCCCCTGTTTGCACAATTTATTGGATTTTAAATACACCTCAATCACTACTTCAGTTCTTTCACTATTTACTTCACAATTTTATGAAGAGGCACTCAGGTGAAAAGTTGAGGAAGGTTATCGCCACTGAACGAGATTATATAGCAGAATACACAAATAAAATGTGTCAGGACCTCAGCATATAAAATTCTTAAGTGCCCTTTAGTTCATTTGAAAGCAGCAAGGTTCCTACTAACTTCCTGACCACAAAATAACCTCAAAATAGTAACAATTATTGACAACAAAAAAAAGCCTCATTCCTAGCCATTCAAGCACGCAAAAAAACAACAAATTTGCAACAATAACTTATACATTGACAACACTCATCTTCACTATGAAAGAGAAATATTTTGAAGAAGAATTTAAAAGAGGTATCACAACACCAAGCCAAGTGACCGTTATTCACACAACACATTTAGCGATGACAAAAAATAATAAATTGTAGAAGCTGAGCAAGCAACTGGACTCGCTGGCCCCAGCATATTATTAAATTAATTAGACAACACCATCCCCTAATGAGACATTAATATTATACTTGTTTAGGATTGTGAAAGAAAACTCTTTCAGTTACTTCAGAAAATTAAGTGCCAAACCAAAAACAGTATTATTTGAGAGCGAGGGAATAGGTTCTCAGATTCTTAATTACTGCAATAGATTTGTCTGTCTCAAATGTCTAAATATTTTCTCTCTCTACTTCTTATGAAAACAAGATTGGTTTTGATCCCCCTTTGGACCTCTTTGGCCATCGCTTCCGAAGTGTTTCATATTAAAACATCATTTGGCATGGGTATCACATGTTACTATTTGACATTAAACAACATTGTTACCTAAATGTCACTAGTTTCTGATATTTGTATATATTAGTCCATCTACCTTTGTAGACCAAATCAGAACCTTTAGCCTGTAGACTTTGGGCAGGAAAACTCAAGAGTATCCTTCACATAAACTCATGTTTTCTAGTACAATCTTATGGACAGTACAGAGTAATCCTCCAAAGTTCAGTACCCTGAACATTTCAGATGACCCCTGCTAATGAAGACACCATTATCCTGCAGGACAATGGTATGGGACTACATGACGTAGAAGCTAGAAAACATTTGACAACCAACACTGACTGCGGCGAGCAAAGAAGCCACCTTGAGTGTTCTGTTTTAAACAGGTATCCAAATTAATTGCTAGGCTATATGAAAAACTGTCTCCTTCTAGTCAAAAGGTAATAAAAACGACACTAATGCAAATTAAAAAAAATTTTATCTCCACAGATACTATCAGCAATCACAAAGATAAGTGGCTTTGAATCAGACACCTGGATACTTTGATAGTTTCTTACTTGTGATAGAATATTCTCCATTTTATAGCATGTGGTTATTTTTTTTCTAGTCTGAAGTCCTCAAACACAGTATAAGCATGGCCAGCTTCTTCAACTGCAAGTAGCTGACTCGATCCTTCTTAAACTTTCTTACAGTTGAATCACTTAGAACAGCACACAATGCATTAGGGGTAGGTGAAAAGCACCTCGTTTCTATGCTTCCTTGGGTAACATTTACTTTACAGATTATGCACTTCGACATATATAATCCTTTGAATTACTATGTAATATTTTTTACATGTCCCTTATTTTATTACTATTAGACAGAATATGCAAGAAAAGAGCAGCAGCATTTCCTGAAATACTCTTCATACCACGTCATGAAGGGAAACTTCCCTCTTAAAGTACAAACTTATGAGAAATACAGAAATAGCTGATTTATTTACTCCAGTAGGTAGGCTAGCCAACTGGAAGGGACTTTGAGGACACTCCATGGACACCCCTTAAACTATTAATCGTCAGAAGATAATTCTCCCATGAAGGAATACAAGAGGCAATTTTGCCCTCCGCTGGCTAGAACTATCACTGGAAACCATGCCTGCCTCGCTGCTGTCAGAGCTGCCGGTTTCATACACCATGAAAAGCCCTCTCGAGCAAATGTACCAATCCCATTTGAAGTACAGTAATTAGTACAGGATACCATGAACGGGGCGGGGGGGGGGGAAACATGCTGGGCCGGGAGTGGGGGGCGGGGGGGGGGGGGGGGGGGGGGGGAAACATGCTGGGCAGGGAATGAGCTATGCAATGAAATGCCTAGTAGATTTCTGTGGAGAGATCAGGGCGGGGGAGGCGGAAATCAAACAGTAACGTATTTAGCCTCAAGAATTGCTAGAGCAGTGAAGACACGTGTAAAAAAAACAGAACTCTTATTCCCAGCAAAAGCATTCTGCATGTTACTCTCCAGATAACTGAAAGGTTTTATTTTCCAAACATTAATTTGATGCTGCTGCTTCTTGGGGGTGGGAGATGAAAACTCTATGAAGGGAAGACTGCCTCAAAATTGAGAAAAAAGGGCAGAATGCAGGTAAATACTCAAGAAAACAAGGATACCAGAGAAGTACCCCTTAAAGCAATTTTTAGTCTTATCTTTATGCACTGAAATTACAGCAGGAGAGCATGGGAGGAAAGCTGCTATATATGCCAATGTTCAAAATTATTCAAATTTAAATTTATGCAACTTTTATTAACCACAGGCTTAGATGAAAGAAGGTACTTTACAGGACTGCAGAGAGGCCACACCAGAGTAAAAATTAGGGGTTTTAAATTCTAAGTGGTTTACCAATTACTGTTTTCACAAACACTAACCCACTTACCTTTCTATTACTTTCTTCCTCCCCATCCCCCCAATTATTTCCCACCTCTCAGGAGAAATTTCTAACATCCCGTTTAGAGTGTGGCCACATAAACCGTTGATTCAGTATTGGCTGTGAGGGAAGTGAAAACCTTCTGTGGAAAAGGGAGGAAAGGATCAATCAACTTGCAAGCAGATCAGCTGTCAGTAGAACTCAAAGGATTTCAGTGTAGAAACTGTTGTAGATGACTCTTGTCCTTCCTTCTGCACTGCAGCCATCTGCCCTCAGACTTCACCCTGCCAAAGGTTTCTGGCATCTCCATTGTTCTAGACACAAGACCAGCTATTTGACCACACTCTAGCTGAGGGAAAAAAGAAACCCCTCTGGTGAGGGAGCTGGAACAAAGTTCTTCTCTGGTGTTTGTCTCTATCTTTGTTAGTGACTTTGCTTACAAGGCAAAATTAAAAGCCTCCATAAAAATTCATGGCTGTTTTTCTTCCTTTTTTTCTTTATTTTTCTGTCCAACAACTCAGCTGGAATCAACATTATTAAAGAGAACATCCCCATCCTGAGGGGAAAAGAAATAAAAAACAAAAAAAACCCTTACATCCATCTTACTCCATTGAGCATTTATGTGAGAAATAGATGAGAGAATTAAGAAAAAAAAAAAGTTTCTTAACTTGGAGTTAAAGACATCCCAGTACAGTACTGAGTTACAGAGTACACTGCCTATGAAGTCAACTTTTCCACGGTGGAGACGATCGGCATGAAAGATTTACAGAGAGCAAATTGGTGAAAAGGCTCTTCCCCATTCCCATTGTTTCTTCCATTAGATAAAGAAGGCTATACAGAGAAAAGCAAATTAAAGACGGTATGACTGACACAGTCAAAAGTGAACAGGGTTAGACTTACTCTCCCTTTTAAAAGAGAGGTGCAGAGTTTCCCATATTCAAAGCCACAAGAAGCAAATCTAATACCTGACAGCAAAAATGTAATAGTTAAATTTATGATATAATCTAGAAGGAGACATAAGTTATTGCATTTGGTGACATAATTAAGACTTAAAGCTTCAGGCGGTGTACTTAAGTCTTTCAAAAACTTCATTCACTCACCTACTGACCAGCTGTCTCACCCTACCCTAATTTTAATGACTCAAAGGGGTCCTGAGCAAAAATCAATTAGGGTAGAAAAGTCAGCCCCCAAACTAGCCTTCACCGCAACACTGAATTTACTCCTAAGCTCAACGCGTGACAAAAAGGCGGCGCGGCGAACGGGCAGGCAGGCTGCAGGCAGGCTGCAGGCAGGCAAACCCGGCCTCCCAGAGCGCAACAGGAGCGACGCCCAAAAAACCCCAAGCACCTCCACGACGACTCCGGACCAGAGCTGGAGCCCCGCGGCCCCCGGGCCGAGCGCTGCC
>NW_010516942.1:0-867 GCF_000687285.1 Phaethon lepturus | reverse complement strand
CAGACAGTATCTTAGCTTACTTTCCACCTCACGCTTGGTTGCTTGTACCTTCCAAAACTTTAATTTAATGTCAAATGAACCCACAGGGAAATGTCCTCAGGTCGTGTTTGTAGGGCAACCCCACCATAGTTGGTAAAATCGGACAATAGTATAATGTTCTGGTTAGACAACTGAATTTTGCGACCGATTCCACCACTTCCCCTGCCATGCACTTTGAAGGAGACAGTCTCTAAGCCAACACAGCCTAAAATGTGGATTTTTTTTTTTCAAATAATTTCTTATGGAGATGAGGCTTGCGTGTCCATTTAGCTTGTCCTGTTCTTTCTGTTGATAATTCTGAACCCACTAGCTGGTGTAGAAGAGCGGTCATGTGACAAAAATAAAATTCTATTTGTGCTTATACTGGATTTGCCGCTTGGGAAAGGAGCGCATCCGTTACTACGGTGTGAAAGGCATTTGATTAGTGTACCACATTGTCAGACCTGCTCTTGGTGTGATTACAAGCTATGGGTTATTATTTAGAAATACATTCATCTGCTACTCCTCACTGTGTATTTTTTCACAGAAAGGGTGGGATTTTGTCAATTTCTTTGTGAGAGTATCAAATCAGGTTGCGGTAAATACGTATCAGCAACTAGGCTACAGTGTGTACCAGACAATATTAGAGTACCGGTCTGCTAGCGGTGGAGAGCCAGATGAAGATGCTTACGGTAAGTACTTCATTCCGCCCCAAGTGGAATGGACCTTGGGACCTCATGTTGAGGGTTGCTGGGTTGGTTTGTTCGGTTTTTGGTTTTTTGTTTTTTGTTTTTTTTTAATGAAAGAAGTTCAGATAGTTGTTGACAAATGGGATTTTGTATACTCTTT
>NW_010516941.1:30755-53850 GCF_000687285.1 Phaethon lepturus | reverse complement strand
CTATCGATTTCAACTCTGGCATGCTACGCCTAGGCTCGTCTCTAGGGAGCCTGGCTTTATCCCCTCCCCCCTTCAAATCTAATTTAAACCCCTCTTGATGAGACCTGCCAGCTCATGAGCAAGAATCCTTTTGCCCCTTGGAGACAGTTGCACTCTATCTGCTGCATCCATTTGCCCGTGGTCAAAAAACCCAAAATTCTGCTGACGGCACCAGCCCCTGAGCCATGTGTTGATCAGATGTGCTTTCCTGTTCCTTTCAGTGTTCTTCCCTGTCACTGAAGGGATTGATGAAAACACTACCTGAAATTTCTCTTCCAAGTCTGAGGAGCTGAGTAAGACATAATGTTCTTCTGATACTTCTTTATCCTAAATCATAAGGGGAATTTGGACTGCTGGGAATAGCCTGATGTATTTGAAAGTAGCTTTGTTCTTCTCTACCCTGTTTAAAAACCAACATAACAAGCTTCTCAGTCTCTGCTTTCAACCCAGTTATCGTATGCTTTTAATTGAACATATGAAATCAATATCAATTTAGCAGAGATCTAAGGATCTATGACTTGAACAGTAGGTGTCTGATGTGAACAGTAGTAGGCATTTGATGAATAGCTTTTTAATGGTAGATACCCAAAGCTGAAATGTTTTTAAAACAGAATGCAACAATGCTCTTAGGAAAGGCAGAGAGAGAAAGGGGTGCTGGTTCAGTGGCGGGGTCCGTTTAGATTGCTTTTTCTGTTGAACTTTGGTCCCCAATCTTTTACCCTTGCAACTGCAATTGCTGTGGAAGCTTACAAAGATACACAATATTGAAAATTTCAAGCATGATTTAGTGTTACCAAGGTAACCAATTGTAATTAATTTTAAGTACCAGCTGGCTTGTGATGAGCATGAAACCTGACAAAGGCTCTCAGAAGGACAGTTTCCCATTTTCTTAGATGTGGTAATAAGAATATGAGAAATTTCTCAAAGTAAAGCATCTGCAACAACAAACCAAGACACAGCTTTGATTTTGGTCAGTTAAAAAGATCAAGGAATAGTTTCCAGGTGCAGACAAGCAGAAATGTACAGAAAAAAGTTCAGGAATTGTGAACTGTAACTTGATGGGCCAGGGAGACTGGTTGAAAAATATTATCCTTTAGGATCATGTTTCCAATTTTTTCTTTCATCCTATGGCACTAGAAATGTTTGCTTTCAGTGCTAGTTTTTCTTGAATCAATGCTGTGATTGTTGCAAAATTCCTGGACTTCATCATCGAACGTTTTGGACAATCATAGTGAATATCAAAAAACTTAGCAATATAAGTAAGTTCTGTTCAAAATAGTAAAGCTGAAAAAGAATGAAGGCAGGTTTCATACTCTTTGTGTTTGACTAAAAACACAGAAGAAAGCAGAGTGCCCAAATATTTAGAAATTTTAGAGCTAAGTTACTGAGATGGCTTGATCATTTTGTTTTCTGAATGCCAGCTTTGGTCTGGAGAGCTTGAGTTATTCTATACGGTGGGCTAATACAATGTCAAAGCAATCACAAGTGGAGTGGTTTTTCCTTCATTTTTAAAAGGGAAGGTATTCTAATCCAAAAGGTTGCCAATACTTTATGTGAAAATAAATATCCTGTCTTAAATTATGAACTCAGTAAGTAAAATCGCTCAATTTTTTGTTCTGTTTTGATGCTGATCTCCTTAATCACAACTGAAAGTTTAAGATTAGTGAAAGCTAAAACATTACTTCTGCTCAAAAGGATCATCTTTGAAAAAGAAATTAGTTTCCCAATCTTACAAATGCAAGCAATGCTGTAATGGGTATATATATCCAAGTCAAAATCTAGAGTTTCAAGTAACTGAGAGTGAATAAACATGGTTACTACTTTAGCCTTGTACAAGATATGTTATCATCTATTTGGGATGACCCTGATTCTAACCTTGTTTATGCTGGAGTACATCCACGGGAAACTAATGAATGATTCTAATACTATGGAAGTCAGTGTAATTATAGCTGAATTGTTCCAGAATAACTGAGATAAAAATCTGTCCTATTTATTCTTTCACTTGGCACAATATGGCCCTAATGAGCCACATTTCTCCTGTCTTTAATTTTGCTGGGTAGGACTTTATAGCGGAAAGTTAATTTACACAAAAAGGTAAAGAGACAATTGCAAACAGTTGTTTTGCAGGCAAGTTCACAGCCAGAATATATAGGACTAGAGGCAGCTGGTTACTGCTTATCAGCTGATTCACAGCATCCTCTTAGGCAGCAAGTGCTGTGGACATCCAGTGGCTCTCCTTCAGGGCCAGCATTAGATGTCTCAGGCAAGGTCTGGATGGTGTCAAGGAGTTCTGCACAAGCCTGTCTTTTAACTGATGTCTCTGGCCACTTACATGTCTGGCTGCATTCAAAACATAAAGTGAAGATCTTTTCTTCCTTCTTTTGTGTGTTTCTTCTCACTATTGTGAGAAGGGGATGTATCCTACTTAAAACATTTTTTCCTCATTGCCTTGAAGGGGGGAAAACCATAATATTTATATCTATCTCAGTTGTCCTTTGTTCTTGGTAGCCTTTCAGAGCAGCAGCCCAGAACTGATACAGTTCTTAAGGGTTTTACTGCCATCAGAAAGTTCTGAATGACAGTAGTAAAGTGGATCCATCTTACTAGTTTCATTCAGCTATTATGTAGAAATGTAGAAGCCAGACCAGAAGCGCTTGTTATTAATCTTCAGTGTTACAGATCCTACTCCAAACCTGCATCACAAATAGTATTATGGTTTTAAATTCAATGAAGTTGGGGAATTTTCTGTTGGTGGAGGTTGCCAGAATGAGTCCACCCCAGTGGCATGATCATCCGTAACTCAGGAGCAGAATGTGCAGTAGAAAGAAAAACTGCAGCTTTTGTTTGCTTACTTAATTTTGCATGTAAGGTTTTTGATTGGGTTTTTTTGTCCAGCTACAAATCAAGCTTGCTTTCAAAGCATGTTTGTAAATCTAAGTATTTAGTGCCTGTTAGCTAATTATGCTTTCAGAGCATGAAAACTTTGAAAATCAAATATTTTTTTTGAAAAGTGTTGTTCTCATCAGCAGTTGATTTGTCTTATAATTAACTCCCACTGCAACTCTCGCATTATATTTTTGCTGTGAATTTGGAGAAATAAGAACTGCTCTATCCAAACAAAATTGTGTACGTGTAGGCAGATAACTGTTGCCAGAATGCAGGGGATATCTGATTTGCCCTTAATATCCAATAGTTCTTATGTTCAAAAGTATCCGTTTCCTGACTTCCTTGAAACTTTTGTTATTTTTCTTATTCATCTCTAGTCATTTAAGGGAAAATGCAGAAACTTAATCAGGTGGAACCCCACTAAATGGTTTTTAATTGGCTTGTCCACAATTATAAACTGGAATGGCATAATTCACGGTTAAATGTCTTTTTTGAAGTCAATCACGTGATGTATATGCACTCATTGAGAAACTGGCCTTCAATGCCCACTGGCAAAATGCATACCTCTAGTTTAACAATGACATACAGTCAGCCTGATACATGTTGTATTTTCTGTAATGAATTATTTGTAAAGACAGATGGCTTTTTAATTATTTTCAGTGCTGGGTTGGGTGAAACTTGTATGTGAGACTCCATGTGATAGCTAAACAAAGAATTGAGAAACTTCTAAAAACTTTGAAGGATAATGTTTGAGGACTGAGAGCATTTGCAGCCTCAGGCTATGCCATGAAACAGCCACAGCATTACTCTGCCTCAAAATTCTCAGCAGTTTTAAAGAATCATTGTGGGATTTTGGAGGGGGGTAGGGGGGGAAGTCTTAGAAGTGTTTGACTTCTAGTTTTTCTGCGTACGTATAGGATAAAAAGCATTAGATTATTACCATATCTAAACCAGTTTCATTTTTGTGCTACAAAATCTCTTTGGATTTTTATAAAAGAAACAGGAATGAAAAGATTGAGACTGGGATGGTGGGTGGAAAGAACTCGCCTATTTCCATATTAAAGTATTCTAAGAGTAGGTCTTAAAACTGTTTAGGAATGATTTTTAAGTTCAGTAGCATGTCCACATGTCATGATAAATAGTCTCTAATAGGCTACTCGCAAGTTTAATGACACATACTTAATAAAATCAGACACATAAATCAGAATACTAAGTTTTGTTATCCAGATTTTTATTTCTGTCTTATTAATGCATGCAGCTCAGTTGCATTTTCTCCATATTTGTGTCTATTTAGTTTTAAACTAAATCCTGGCAACACAGTCTCTATCACCCATGAGGTTTACTTGGAATGATTGTTTCTTAATAGCCCTCACGATGAAGTTGTTTACTGCCAACAGCTGAAATTAAGGGTAGTGCCTGGCAGCTGAAGAGAAACAAAATTTCCAAATTAGACGTTCAACACTTTTCATTTCTCAGGGAGCCTTTACATCAAATGTTCTCAGAAAGCCAATAGAAAGCATTTTAGCAGTTTAGATCTTGGTAAATGATTTTAAGTTATTTGTTTACTAAATCAGGTTTAGTAGTAAAATACTGCTTAAATCAGTTAGGATTTTGATATGTATCTGGAATGGGAGCATGACTGAGAGAAGGCGGTGTGCAAAGCTGCAGAGGTGGATTTTCTGCTTCTCTTTCTTCTACCCGACAGTGCCACAGGTATTCCTGTCCACTGCTGTTCTTGAAAGAGGTCCCTGTGTACTAGCTGAGGCTAGGAACAGATTTCCTGCCGGGGACTGCTGAAGTAATGAAGCTTAGTCTTAACATGAAACTGCGGTTACACTGGTGTGGTTGACTGGGACTGAAGTGTGTGGTCCTTGTAGCACAGTAATAGCATATTGTCATCGCTAGCTACAGGCCCCAAGGATTGTACTAAGTTTGCAAAGCCCTTGGACTGAGGCTTCTCAGATTTTGTCTGAACTCATCTTGACTTCCCTGGAGCTTTGTTTTACCTTGGACTTGCTGTGACACCAATTTTTCTTCTGACCAAGTGGCTGTGCCTAATTTATTTTACTTATGCATATCTTTGCATGGTACAAAATTAGTTTTCATATAGAGAATAGTAACAAGTAGTTATTCTATGTAGAATGAGCTATTTATGACTCCAGAGTGATGCAGAAATGCAGGGCTGGTATGACAGCAGAGGCCTTGAAAGCGGTGACATGGAATGCAGTAGAGTGGAGTATAAGTAGGGGATGATAGGAGACAGGACAAAGCTAACACTGGAGACCCTCAGGATTGTTAAAAAACCTCCAGTGTTCAGTAAAAGAAATGTGGGTATGGGAATTAGACAAAATCGGCTTTAGAGATAATAAAAGAAATAATATGTAACGTATGTAAAGCACACCATATATAGTAAATTTGTATAAAACATGAACTTGGAGACCAATGAGGAAAAAGGAACGTGTAAAAGTGTGTTAGGAAACACATAGAAATGACACCAATCAGATGCTGATTTGGGGTCACCAAATCCACCCACACCATATTCCTCCCAGGGGAAGAGCCGGCATGCATACGGCTCTCTCTACATCTCCCATGGCCACACTGAAGCCACTGACATTAGGGCCCAGAGGAGCAGAGCAAGGGTGAGCGTAACAGTGGGGAAAAATACTAGCAACTGTATGTATAACAATTTTAACTTGCAAGTTTTAAGACTTCTTTTTTTCTGTGGAGTAGTATTTTTTTTTCTGTTTTCTGTAATAAAGTTGGACTAATAATAATTCTTTGATTAGACTGTTAAGATTTCAGTTGTACTGAGAAAAAAAAAATTAGCTTTACATATAAGGTATGTTTCAGTTTTGCCCATAACAAGATTTTGAGTATAACAAGTGGTTAAAATACTTAAAACTGAACAATACATAGTAAGGAGGATTACTGCCTCTAAAGAATACACTGGCTATAGTCCTAGCTGAGCAGCTGCTGAGGTAACCAGTCACCTTCTTCCTCCTCCATTTGTACTGCTTTGTGGTTTGTTCTTCATGTTTAGAGGGGTTCTCATGGTTCAGCCTTTAAGGTCTCTAACCGTTTTCCTACTTAGAGCAGATGTTTCACTTCGGGAAGCTTTATCAATGTTTTGCTACAGGTTGCATTGCCTGTCACCAGTAATTCCTGTTTGCTGCACCATCACATCTCATGCTCACTGGTCCATTCTAGTCAGTTCTTTAAGAAATGCTAAAAAACCCCATACTGCTGCTCCCTCCTGTGGATGAGAAGAGATCAGATAGCTTATTTTTACTTCCAAATTGTAGAGTGTAGACTGGTTTGGGTTTGGTGTCTGTCCCTCACCTCGGCTGCCCCATGCTATTTTTCTAACGTCTTTGCAACTCTCCAGCATGCAGTCTCAGCAGCTGAGATAAATCAAAATCTGTGCGTGAGCATGTATTTAATGTTCATGTTTAAAACTGGGTTGCTCTAATGTTTACAGTTTTGCTAGCCCTTTACCTGCATTCAAATTATTTTCCTTAGGCTGTGGTTTCATGATGTGTGTAATTCACACATATCTGACTCCAGAAGGCTCATCCTGCTCTTGCAACTCTTCCCCTTGTGTTGGATCACATGGCAAGGTGGCTATGTGTGGAGCTGGGTCAGCCAGACTGAAGTTTGAGTAAGTCAGATGGTCCACGTGCCAGTGTAGTTTCACGATCCTAGGAGTGGTTGATAACATATGGCTGAGATCAGGGAGGCCATGGCCATCTATAGAACAACTTTTAATTTCTTTTTAGTGCAAATTCTTTTTAGGAAGCAGAGTCCACCCCCCTCATAAAAGGAGGCATCAATACTTTGATTTCAGGGACATAGAATCTGGCTTATTCTACTAGGGGAAAAGATGAGTGGATGAACTTTGTAGTATGTGAGAGATGTTAAAAAACCAGGGAGTCCAAGAGAAGTGACAGTTGAGTGCTAAAAAAAGGATGTGAAAACATTTTGCTGCCTCCCTTTCAATCCTCTGAAATGCATACTTAGCATGGGGGAAGTGTGTGTTGTGTTTGTATGCGATTTACCAAGAAAAGGTGATGGTGGTTCTTTGCCCTCTACAAGGTACATTGTTTTCATCTGGTGAACTCAGTTCTGCGTTCAGAATTGCATTCTTGATCTTTAAAAACCTGCTTTGCCTTGTTAAAGTGATGTATTGTGCACTATCAGTGTGTTGATGATGTAACCAGCAGAAATTAATCAGAAGATACAAAAAATAGAAAAATTTTAATGCTGAAACATGCCAGACCCTTGGTTGACTACATCTTTATCTATCCTACTATCTGTCTGTCTGTCTGTTTATCTATCTATCTCTATCTATCTTCTTGCCACTTCCAGCTGTTTTATTCCAAAGGACAGAGGAGCCAGGATTCGCTGGCACATTTCCAAATGAGCCTTACTGTAGTAGCCTAGTTCTTCTCATATCAAGTATGAATGTTTCTGGCTTTACTTTTCCTGGCTTGTTGTTTGGGGAGGGGGGCTGGGTTGTTGTTGTTGTTGTTGCTGTGGTTTTCCTGTTGTTTTTTTGTTGTTGTCATTTTGTTTATATGTCTTAACGGGATTTTACACAGATTTGATAAACTCCTAAAATCCTAATCCACTGTGAGTCACAGATGCTACATTGCATGTAGTGATCATCTCAGAGGAAAAAAAACAAACTCTTCCCAGCACAAAAATAAAGTTTCTTGCACTGGTGACTCAAAAATAGGGCGTTCTACAACGTGAAGCTGCTTTAGAAATGAGAGAGTAACTGGACTTTAGAAAGAGATGATTTTCTTTTCATGCTTAACAAGTTAATGCACCTTGAGATTTATTTCTCATCTCTAATGCAGTTTTGACAGAATAACAGTACAGAATGTACCTGCTTTTTTGCTTTTATCAGTTTCTTTGGAGCATAGCATGAGCACAGACTGAAACAAATACAAGTGGCAGAGCAGCCCTTGGAATTTTAATTCATTTTTCCTCCTATATAAAGCAGGCCTTGCCAGGCAGACATACTTTAGTAGAAATATTTATTGTAGAGAGGGATTCTTCAAAGTTCCTCAGAAGAGTTGGAAGGCAATGATCTGTGGTAACACTTCAAAATAGGTGACCTGGGTAAATGAAGGAGCTTTGTGATGTGATCCAGAACAGAGTGGGAGAGGCAAAAGCCCTGTCTTTTTTCAGTCTCTTACTTCCTGGCAAGAATTCAAAGAATAAGGCTATGGAAACAGTAAGTGTGGACTTTCTCAAATTCTGTCTTCCTATCCTGTCTCATTCCGTACACGGGATGAATGGCTGTGCTGATAATTAAGGGGTTGGTGACAATCTCCACCTCTATGTTTATAAAGAAAAATTGTCATAGGCGTAAGCGTTGTGACATTTGTGTGTTCCTGATGTCCATTGGTCAGCTGAAAGGACAAATGCCTGCTAAGAGAGAACCTTTGCATCAGAAGTAAGGCGAATTGGAGAGAGACACAGGGTCAACTTACTGTTGATTTTACAAACATGAGGTACTTTTCCTTTTCTCTCTGCTCGCTAAGTATGAACAAAATGTATTCTTTTTCAGGTAGGCCTAATAGAGGTAGGCTTTCAGGTAGGCTTAGAAAGATTTCCTTATTTCAGAGCAATGTGTACACTTAATAAATTGTTTCTTAGGTTGAATCTGTATTTTTTTTTTCCAAATGAAAGATAAAGTGCAAATGAGGCAATATTTTTTTAAATGGAGAACCACACTGTTCACAAGGTTTGCTTGCCTAGGCTGGAAGAGAAGCACAGGGATGGAATCTTTTCACATTACAGAAGACCAATGAATCGCCCCATGTTTTTGTGCTATGGAAAGCATGCCAATCTTACAGAGGTGTTGGCAGTGACAGCCTGGGCCTTAGTAAGGGAACCGCTAGTGAGGGAAACAACTGCACAGAGAGACGAACTGAGTTCTGAGTTCTGGGCTTGGGTCTGCTGTAGCGTATGGCACATTTTCTTAAGCAGAGCCCTCCATGAAAGGGCACGTATTGCATTTGCGATATAGGTGGCAGGTTCACATGCAGTCCTATTCCCAGCTGTGTGGGCTTCCTGGCAATGGTTTCTGTTGACTTGGAAATCTTCATGGTCCCCTTATTTCACTGTGGCTTGGAGCAATGTAATGGTGAGGGAAGGTGGACCTTGCTGCAATGTTTTTAAAAATTCTGATGGAGACTTATATTGTGGAGAGCTGGAAGTACCGCATTCATCACAGAATTGAGAGAGGGCAACTTAATAGCGACTGTAGTGATATATATATATGCATATATGTGATAACAGTGGAAGTAACACAGCACTGGGTCTAGATAAATACCTGCTGAGGGGTATGAGCTTTCATGAGGTGGGATGTTTAAAATGTTGTCCAATACTACATGCATAAAAGCAGAATAGAATGGGCTGGGAGAAGGAGAGCTATGAGCACTGAAAACAAAGCAAATGTAACTAGGAATAGAAAAGGAGGCTAAGAGTTAAATAAAGAAATAGTGATAGGAAACAGGGATGAGAGAAGAGAACATTTCTTTTTGGTATCAATTTTTCCCTGAAATAAACAGGTCATCTCTCCATTAAAAACACATTAATTTATACTCCAGGGATTACTTCTAAGTGATGATATCTGTACATGATGTTGATAATCTATGGCCAACATCATCTTTTTTGTAGAGCAAGAACTGTAATTCATTGGTTTTATTGTATTTACCTGACACTTTGGAATATATTGTAGATAATGAGTTGTGAACAAGGAGTGCTCAGTATGTTAAAGACTACGAAGTTTTAAGTCAGCCACTCATCAGGAAAAGTTTTATTTTGCATTTACTGTGACTATTTCTTGCCGTAGATAGGTACTGAAAGATGTCTACAAATAGCCTCAAAATAATGAGGAACTGATAATGCAGAAAATATGCAGCTAATTCAGAACGTTTGCATCTGAACAATGTGTTTTCCACATGTGTCATGGCAAGTTTCTCCCCTGAGGTCACTGTTTTGGACAGAGTGATTGACCTCTACTGCAGAAGACAGGTTTTAAATGTAAATCAGCTACAAGTGCTGCCTTCTAATTTCTAGGTGTAAAAAGAGATTACTAGTTTTTGCTAATGTGATGTAAGGTGATGGATAAACCAAATCGGAAGGAATTTTTAATGTCATCAAGTTTTGCCCATTAATACTGCAAATTCCATGTCATGTAATTCCTTTCATTAATTTAGTGAAGTTTATGTTTAAAGCAGCCAGGAAAACTATGAAAGACATAATTGATCTAATGGTTAGGATTTCTTCTCGTTTCTAGCTTACATTTACTCAGAGCCAGCCAGTACCTGTTTTGTTTCTTTTTCTTTTGTCAGCATTGTCCTTTAGCATCTAAGTAGTTCTTCAGAGTTGTGTATGGCTTGGCCCTAATTGTAACAGTTCCTTTGTTTAGATTTAACACACACACCACCACTACTACCCCCCCCCAAAAAAAACCCCAGATCACCCACAACAAAACCCCCTTACTGTCAGCCCTTTGTTTTCCTGTTCAGTCTAGGGGTCCTCTTCTGTACCAATTCTAGTTTCATATCAGATTGTCTTGTGGCTGTATCACATTGGTAGATTATAGTCCTTTTATGATCAACGTTCCTTTCCTCTACGTCCTTTCTTCAGATGCTTTCCATGCATGAATTCCAAGTTAGCCAAGTAAATTGCTTTCTTTTGCTGCTGCTTCTACTGCAGTCTTCAAGATTTCCATCTCTCTGATAACTTCACCTTCCTCTTTATTAAAGGTAGTGTCACTTGCTTACTCCTATTTGTGTCCACACCATTGGTTAGAGTACTAAATAAAATACTTCGGGAGAATAATCCTTGAGAAATTCGAAATAACCTGTTTCTAACCAGCTGTGTTCCCTTTCACTGCTGTCATTTTCCTTCTCCCTTCAACTCCTTAATTCCTTGCATGTTTTAAATTCTGCTGCTAATCCTCACTTTCTGACTTTACTACTAGCTCTTATGTGACACCATTTGTAATGCTTTCCTGAAATCTTGTTAGATAAGATTTTCTTTGTACCTCACTTATGTTGTATTGATAATCGATTGAAGAAAAGCTGTCAGGTTAGCCTAGTGTTATCCATAGCAGGCAAAATCACATTGTGTTTGGGCTTCTTTTCCAGGTACAACTAGGTTTTAAATTATTTTTTTCTTGCAAAATTTGTTCCAGACTTTTGCATGCTCTTGAAGACAGTCTGTTGTAAAATGGATCATTTTTGTGTGTATACATGTGTGGGTTTTTATCTCTCTTTGAATGTGTACTTTCCAAGGGGCAGTAGCATTAATGAGAGTTAGCTCCAGGAATAAATGCATTGAAGACTGCAAGGCTCCTGAGTGTTAAAGTTAATTGGTGTTGGAAATTAGGTTTTAGACTACTAATAACAATGCTAAGCTACTTAAGTATATCTAAATAAACCTGAGATTTACTCATATTAAATAATACTGGACCAGATTTTTTTCCTGTGTGTAGTACTAGTGACTCAAATGAAACTCAACAGATATAACTGAAATGGGAGAATTTTATCTGCTTAAGTTTCATCTGAGCCATAGGACACTACAGGGATAATGCTTCTGGAGAATATAAAATTTTGCCAATGGTCAAGGAGCTTTTTTGCATCCCTAGAATACTTCCACTTGATGTAGTGAAAGTTGTCATAGTAACATTAAGAAAGCCTAGAAGTCACACTTCTTGTTTTAAAATCCATGCAGTTGAAAGATAATGATGAAATTATTACTGGAAGTTTGCTTCTTCCCAACACCCCACGCTCCATTTCCCTTTTCTTTACACATTGTGCCATTGCATTTGATACTCAATGGAAATATTTCTAGCTTAAATTATGGCACAAAATGCCAAGGGTATTTAATCATAAAAGATTTTAATTTTGTGTAAATATTAATTTAGTAATGCAAGGCAGCTGTGAATGATATCAAGTAACTTGCTGAGTAGGAATAATTGATGGAAAGTGGATTTTAATCATATTCTTTAATTTTCTGGAAAAATACTTCTTCTCATGCAATGAACCAATGTCAATACCATGATTATGGGATACTCCTGAAAGGTTTGTGCTGGGTTCTCCCTTAAACTTTAAATTATATATTCTATGTGATGGAATTTGGGAAGGGAAAAAAAACATTAGTGCACCTTTGGGTCTCCTGTGGTGGTTGATAAAATAATTCTCATTGACCAGATAGTCACTTCCCTAGGGAATGTACATATTCAATGAAAGAACAATGCAATCTGCTGTAGGTCAAAAAATCAACAGGCTTCATTGCAGCCCGCTCTACTTAGTATTCTATTTAGCATCCCTTTCATGGACTTTTGAACAATTTTACAGACTTTTGACTGCTGTGAGGTTTTTAATTCATTTAGAGAGGCTTGAACTTAAACTGATTAATTTCTCCTTTTTTCCCAGAGTTAGAAGAAAGAAGTGACATCACTAAAACTGGAGTTGTAGTTACTGTTGTATAAGCATTTTTTACAACTCTCATATAGCTGATTTGCTTTTGATTTGGTATTCTAGTAGGTAGATTAGCAAAGAGCATTTCAATTTGTACTTCTTACACTGTCATTGTTTTTATTGCAACTTGCTCTGCCACCTGATATACTGTGAACTGATCCCATTCAAAAGGTGGGATACCTGCAAAAATAATTGGTATCACTCTCAGAATCTGTTAACAGAAACACTTATTTCCTGACCTGAATCCACATCTTAGGTTTTAATTAAAATACCAGCATCTGCTGGTTTTTCTTATTATCTTGAACCAAATCAAAGTTTAATGGACTTTCTGAAACGGAATCAGGCACTATTCAGACAAAAATAAAACAAACCTACAATGCGATGTGATGTTATAAACATAGGCCTGTTCTTATTTGAGGACATGCATTTCTGGCATAACAATGGATGTCAGTGTTTATCTAGTGAATAATAGAGGCAAACATTTATATGTAAGTGTTGAAAAAAGTAAGTTTCCAATTCATCATTTATATAAATGAATATTAAATCCCCAGTCCTCAAATTTGTTGAAATGGAAGGATTTTGATTTGTTTTTTTTAATTAAATAAAAAAATTTAATTCGGACATTTTAGAGTAGTTCTCTAAAGTATAAGGATAAACCAATGACTTTTAAAAATAAGAATGACAATAGCTGTTGCTTTTGTTTTTAATTACCTTACTCTGCATCTTGCTTTGAATTTCTACATTTCGTCCTTTCACTATTTGTAGAGATATATGTTAGGTTTTGCAATAAATGGAAAGTTGACATGATTTACAGTCTTGCTCCTGTTGATCAATATCTCTGCATATTAATCTGTCTCAGAGTTTGGTTCTAATAGCTGCTATTCCCAAAAATGACATGAAAAGGTGATAATGTTTCTTAGTGATAGAAATACTGTGGTTATAAGAATAGCTCTTGTTACTAGAGTCAGTTGGTACTTCTGTGCTTAGAGGTAGTTTGAATATTAATTTTTAAGCGGTGACATTATGTTGGTAATACAAGTAATTTAGCTACTAGTATTGTTCAGTTAATGTGTGGCTATTAACTGGAAGAAGCACCTCCTAGCATCATTTAGAGAAAAATTAAGTCTATTTTCAGCTGAAAGTAATTCATATCTATTCATTTCTTGTTGTCTGACACTGCTACTATTCTGATATGTCATTTTTTGATACGCGAGATCTGGATTTTACTTCAGTTACCCACTAAGTCATTGATATATTAAAATGTGTAATTTCTCTCGAAATGTATTATTTGATACTGTCTCATGAGAAATAGTCAAGTAATTTTGTTATGTTAGAAATAAAAAAGGTAATACCATTGTATTAGTAGGGGTCATTAAATCTGCAAGGAGACCATTTTAGGGTGATGGCAAGTGTTGCTGCTGTGCCACATACGTGAGAGAGTGGCTGCAGGCCTGTACTGAGCCCTGGGGCTTCGCTGTTGCTCTTCGGCTTGTATAGAAGGCTCTGGGTGGGGTCAACTTTGCATGTGTGGTTTCAGCTTTGTTTCGGAAGGAGAGTGGGGGCTTACAATCTTGTGTTGCTGTAAGTATCTGTTAATTCATTCCTAGTAATTTCTGAACCTGTTCGACGGGTCCATTTAACTTGAAAGGAAGAACTGAAATCTTAGAGACATGAAATTGTTACATATTTACAAAAAAAAGGTGGTGGATTTTTTTTTGGCCTCTCCCACATCTAGCACTAGTCTCTTTTGTGGAGTGTATAACATTTGCACTTGTTGGATTTTCAGTGGCTGTTGGAGTGCAAATGTCTAAAAGCGTACCTTTTTTGTGATTAGTGTGTCAGTTTTGCTCTTTTCAGCTGCACAGACTCAAAGTTGTGAAACTGGGTAACAGAACATGCAGTAAAAAAGCTTTGATTTTGAAAATTGCACTCATGCTTCATCTTTGATACCATATGAGTTTTCTTTACTGTTATTTGCTATGGTATCTGCATGCTTTAAGAAATACAGAGTGACTTGAACATCAGTAGGTGAAAGTCCCCTCATATTCTTTTCTGTAGTAAAAGGAAAAAATGTGTACTCTCTATGGATCATGAACAGCAAAATTTACTGTGAATTAATTTTATTGTAAGTGGATCTGCTTTGCATTGCCTACTATGCATCTTTGGGAGGCTATTTTGTGAAATAGTGCGTGTACCTCTGCAGGAGTTAACGTGCCTATTGTACAAGCATAAGGTGTGGAAGCGTCTCCTAGTGAAGCTGAGCTGTAAGGAGAGCTCTAGTCTAGATTTGCAATGGTCAGCATTAACACCGTAGACTTTCAAGACTGATATCCCAGAGTACTAACTGTTTTCCAGTGAATGGCAATGAAGATTAAATGATGCAAGGTCACTGCTATGTTCTTTTTGTTTTGGGAAAGCTGATTTTAAAAGGTCACTCTGTCCTCCTTTGTGTGACAAGATGGAGGACTTGCATTTTGTAATGGCAGTGACATCTAACTTAGCCAGAAATATAGGGAATTGAAAATGTTTGTCAGGAGCTCTTGTAGACCATAAGCATAACTTTGAACTTGCATTCTGGTGATGTGCTTAAACAAATTGGCACTAGTTGAAAACTTCAATTTTAGTGTCTTTTGGTCACATGTCATTTCTGTGTACATTTGATACTGGACTAAAGGAAAACCTTTGCAAAACTTCTTGCCTTCATCTCTATGTGTTCTGGTCTGACAACATCTTGGTCAGAGTAAAGTGCAGATCCTGTGCATGGACCACTGTGACAGTTTGAAGGGAGATAGAAGAAAGACCTTCCAAGCTATGTCATTGAAACCCACATCCCAGTTCACTGAAAACAAAATATATGGTGCATACAGCTGCCAGACTCTGCAAAGAGATGTTATAAACTTGGATAAGTTTTTATGATAAAGTCAAATCTCTCTACCAAATATCCTGTCCTTCATTCATGTTAATTCAGAAACACAATAAAATGTAATAAACTTTTATATAGGCAAATACACTATTTTTCAGTAGTCTTGTTTTTTCTAATAAATGTCAAAAACGCATTGTTAAATGACAAAAAAAACATTGTTAAAATCAGTTTGAGGTAACATTTCTATCTAAACAAATAAAACTGAGCAAAATTAATAACTTACAATCTTTATGCATCAGGATTGTTTGCTACCTTGTCAGCTACCTTGGCTGTAGTAAATAATTTGTTAAAGATCACATTTGCAGTGCTCATGCAAAAATTTGGAAAAAATATCGTAATTAATACAAATGGGGTTTAGATGCCAATCTTGTTGTAAGACCGTATTTTTTCACCTTGGATTGCAATTCCAGATTCTTTCTTTAGTGGAACTCAGTTTTCTCTCCTTATAAAAGCCACTGTAAATGGAAATAAATTCCATCCCTTTCAGACTTTTATAGCTCCTTGATAAGAATTTGTTCTTATCCTCTGCGTAATGTGGATGCATAATCAAAGGCTACGAAAGCTGCCTGGATTCTTGAAGAACTATTCTTGCACTAACTTTACCATAATTTGAAACATTTACCAGCATGTCGCTTTGCTGTTTTCCCTCTTTGTTTTCCCAAAGAAAAATTGTCAAGTATTCCTAGAAAAAACCCACCATGACACCTTTTTCCCTAAAATACCTTGTTAAATCTGGACCTTTGTGAAGTTATCTTTCTTTTTGACAATCTTCCTTTCAGAAGTTCAGTATGCGGTAGAAAGGACATGATATTTGCAAATACATTGTCTTTACAGAAATGCTAAAAATGTGGCAGAAATGAAGAGTTGCCTAAGTGAGAAACCTCTCTCCCTTGGGGCATTCAAGTTCTAGCTAAAAGTCAGTAGGTACCATACCTACAGAAGAATTAAGGAGAAAAAGAAAAAAGATATTAACTATAAAATCACATACTTCAGTCATGTGCTGGACATGAGTTCAAAGGGACCACTCTAAATGAAATTGTCAACAGTCACAATATTCTACAGAGAAACGCCACTACTTCTTCATATACCTTTACGTATAAAATGTCTCCTTTTCTGATGTAGACTTGTATTTTTATATATATGACTCAGTGGTAGGTAATGATGAGTAAAAAGTGCCGATCTAGACTTGCACAAAGTTAAGGGCTAGTCTTTGACTTCAAGGAAGCGGCTTGGACCTTCTCTTGTCCAGAGAAGGGCAACGAAGCTGGTGAGGGGGCTGGAGCACAAGTCTTATGAGGAGCGGCTGAGGGAACTGGGGTTGTTTAGTCTGGAGAAGAGGAGGCTGAGGAGAGACCTTATCGCTCTCTACAACTACCTGAAAGGGGGTTGTGGCGACGAGGGTGTTGGCCTCTTCTCCCAAGTAACTAGTGATAGGACAAGAGGAAATGGCCTCAAGGTGCGCCAGGGGAGGTTTAGATTGGATATTAGGAAAAATTTCTTCACTGAGAGAGTGGTCAGGCATTGGAACAGGCTGCCCAGGGAGGGGGTGGAGTCGCCATCTCTGGAAGTGTTCAAAAAACGTGTGGATGTGGCACTTCAGGACATGGTTTAGGGAACGTGGTGGCGCTGGATTAATGGTTGGACTTGATGATCTTGAAGGTCCTTTCCAACCTAGTGATTCTGTGATTTTGGTTTATGAATTTAAGAACCAAACCTCTCCCTATTTTTCCCCTACACTTCTTTCAGCTTTGCCTTCCCAAAGTTAGATGGTTTGCGGTTCCATTTTAGCTCATATCTGAATGAGTGAAGCGATATTAGATTCTTAATTACTTTGAGTAGCTATGCTCAAACATGGCTATTGTTAGGGAATTAGAAAGTTGTGTAGGTTGAACATTGTTTTTTTCTGATACTTTTTGATGTACAACAATTTTGCAGAAACACAGCTAATCTAAAAGGGCCTGGAAAAAAAAGACACTAGAATTAGGAAAATAATATTCTGAGGTTCTCTGTGTTTTCAGTCGCTGTTTCCAAAATGGACACTTTTCTTTCTGGAGCCCAAGCAATTATAGAGCAAGTCTATACTGGAGAAGTGCTACTCAAAGCAGGTTAATAACCTAATGGAGTAACCAGCTTGCTAAAGGGACACAGAGGCAGATTTTGAGTGGCTTGTTTCATCTTCTTTATCCCTACTGTTGTGCTAATAGCCTGGGTAATACATTGCGTATGTGCTAGATGGGTTCCTGTTTCCTGATGACTTCAGAAGTCAGCAGGGCTCAAACATTGCACCAGTGGCTCCCAGGGAGTTGCAATTGGCACATTCAACCTCCAGCTGCAGCATTTCCCAAGTTTCTTGGTTGCCTGCTGCATTAATTTTCAGCATTCTTTTGACAAGTAGTTTATTTAGTGTGGAGTTGCAGTGTTAAGATGATAAAACAGTTCACTAACTTCAGCTCCCTAGATGAGGGCCAAGAGGGACAAAATATGATCTACTTCCTGTGAGAGCTCACTTTTTCTAAGGAAGTGTGTTTTTATTGTTTAATTTTGGGAAAGAGGAAAGGGAAGATCCAAGGATCAGACATACCAGAGTTAGTAGTCCTGCTTAAACACAGAAAGCAAAACCAGCAAGAAAAACCTGTTTTCTTGTTTTCTCTCTCTTCTCAATGTGATAATCCTAGTGCGTTTTCATCACAGATAAAATTATGCAAACTTATTGCTGCAGGCAATACTTTCAGCATCAATGCTGCTCATTGACTTTCTCCCCAGACCTCTCAGAAATCAGGATTAGCATATCAGGATATCAAGAGAGTGAATGGTGCTACCTGTTGCAAGTGTATTTACAAGTTATCCTGTGGTTAGCATGTTGGGAAGGTTTTGGAGGCAGGTACAACTCAATCGTAGATGATTTACTTGAATCAACAGTCTTGTTAGATTAACTGCATGTGTGAATAGATGTGCTAGCTAAAGCAGTGTGAAAATTGCATCACGACAATATTGGTTGAAACCAATATAAAAATCAAGCTCAACTTTTGATGGAAATCTGGTTTTCGGTCACATGGTTGAGAGGCTACTAGCATTTTAAAATCTTGTATGCAGGTGTTTGTTGCAGTAATTCTGAGAAGACTGATGCTAGGAACACAAACATTGACATGTGACTTTATCATCAGTAGTAACAAAATCATATTTTCCTGTGCATTGCCTATAAATGTTGACTATGTTACATGCTCACAGTTTTGCCTTTCTGTGAATAGCTGCGGTACATACCGATGTACACCTGTGGTATGAGTACACATGTATGCATGCATAATTTACATTTAAATTCCAAGTACCCAAGAGAATTAAGTAACCATAACTGTGAAGAATTTCTTGGCTATGAACCATTCACCCAACTCCAACAAGCAGAAAGCAGAGCTCAGTGATCAGAGACTGGAACCGCACAAATGCAAATTGCAACGAAACTTGCACAAAACCTCTGCAGATCAGTCTGCCAGGATCTGCATGACTTGAGCTGGAGCCGAGGCATGCCTCTCCTCTTATGAATACAACACAAACATGGACTTCAGACTGTAAAACTACTAACTATTGTCGGTGAATATTATTTTTCTGTCAGTTATTAAATGTTTCTAGTCAGGATGAGTACAAGATAAAGCCTGTGCTGCTTTGTGCTCTCCTTCATGTGATAGTGGAGTGTGTGGCTGAAAAGGTCCTCAGTGAGGTCTGTAAACATATCCAGCCCTAAGCCTGACAATAATTTGGTGATAATATTTGTATCTGGACTATCTTTTGCCTTTGTTTTTCTCAGGCTTTGGAAAGATCATATTCACTGTCTTCTATACTTACTGAAATGCAGATCTAAAGTTCAGAAGCCTAGGGATGTGCATGAGGTTTAACCATTCCCTCTGTGTGTGAACCTTATTGTTAACGGCATGCAGTGAGCATTTACCATTGGATTGGATTAACTAGTAATAAAAGATAGCCGTCTCAGCATCTACTGAGATTTGATGCAAGAATTTCTTCTCTTTCAAACTTTATTTCTGAAATCAGCAACTCATATCCATATTTTGGTCAGTCTTTTTAGAGGTTTTTGTTTAATGTATGAGAGATTAAATTGAGCAAAGGGGAACTTGTAAAGAAATTTTACACTAGTTGCCATCTGTAGGCAGCTATAATTACAACTTGATATTTCACACATGTTGATTTAGAATGAGACAGACTGTCATCTTGCCAATAATTTATCTCCTTTGATACCAGAATGACTCCTGAAGATGGTCAGAAACTGTTTTCGTAGATATCTTTAGTGGAGAAGTTTTCAGATCTGATTATCTTTGCTGAGTGGAATGTTAAAACTGAAAGAAGCCTTTCAGTATTAAAAAGGTTGCTCTCTAATGGTTTTATTATTTACAGTTGTACATGTGCTTAGTATAGATGACTTGTTGTGGTGGAGCTTTCAAAGAGGAGTCATAAGCTGACACAGAGGTGTGCAATTCTGTCTTGCATTGGAATGACAATATAGTGTTTTGTTTCCTGTGAGGACAAATGGTAGATGGGGATGGTAAACCTGCAGTATATAATCCAGCCACTGCTGTAACAGAGTCAAGAGTGGATGTACAGCTTGCTGAGACCTGAAAGAATAAATATCTGAAAAGAAAGTTATGTTAAACTCTATATTTTCTCTATTATGCACTCTAAATGACAGTAGTAAAAGTAAGCCTTTGTATCAATGCTATTTACATATAGTTCAAGTAGGCAAGCAAGTTTTAATGGGAAATTTGTAATAGCTTGGGAATATGCTCAGTTTGTACCTTTTTTAACCTGTCTACAATTTAAGAAATCTATACAGAATCTACTTTAAAACTTAAAGAAGCATTTCTTAAGAACATGAATAGTATTCTCTGAACATCCTGGGATATTCAAGATCATTCAGTTTATTGGTTCACAATGGTACGTCGTTCACAATTTTCAGTTACATAAAAAAAGAATACATCAGTATACCGTAGAAAAATTTATTAGTTCAGATTACTGATTTATTTAGATTTTTTTTTTAAGAGATCATATTGCAGGGTGGAGATGCAATTCAAACACTGGAACTGGTGAAATTTCCAATTTAGTGTACTTCGCTTTTGATTATTGTGTTTACTGAACAAAAGCTCGATCTTTCCATTTGACCCTCCCTTGTAGAATTCTTCTCTCTGTCTGTTGTCTGTGACCTGTTCCTGTCATGCAATTTCACTATTCACTTTACCTTGGAGATACTGAGTAGTATTTGCTGAGTATTTTCAACACACCACTCCACTTCTGTTTTACGTCTTCACTCCTGAGAGCTGCAGTTGTGTTCAGAATTCCTTTTTATGTTAAAATTTGATGCGTGTCATTGGTTTTACACCATTATTAGTTTTACACCACTATTGCTAAATCTTAGTGTGTGGGGTTATTCTAAACAGTCTCTACACATTTCGATCATGTAATAATAGTCACAAGTCATGTGTTTTAATTGCACTGAATGAGAGGTAGGTCACTAAATACTTCATCCAAAACTGAGAGAAGTCAGTGGAAAGACCCTCCAAACCCATACATTTTTCTCAAATTTAAGTTAGTGACTGATATAATTTTGAAAATATAAAAAATACCATGCTTTGGGGTACTCTTAGCCTATACTGCAAAGCTGTCAAACAGTAAGGATGAAATTCAGATCATCTTGATGTTTATAGTAGTTTTGGTGCTGACGTGACCATGCCCAGGATTTCTCCTTGGAAATATAATTCTGTTAGCTCTTCAAGTTTTTCTGCTCTAAATTCTTTGATGTCATTAGTATTTTTTCATAGTGATTACCTATGCATTAACAATGAAAAATGTCCAAGATCCCAGCTATCTGGGCATCTTTTAAAAATGCAAGAAACTTTTTAGGAACAATTGTTATACATGCCAGGCTCTGATAGGAGAAGTGTTATGAAAGGTAACACACTGTTCAATTTGATATTTGGCTAACATCTTGATCTGGGAGAGCCTTGCTGATTTCTCATAACTGGAGTAATACATATGTTTTGCATATATTTAATTGTTTACTAAGTAATTGTTTGGTGACACGTTTGTTTTGCAGTGTTAATGCCACATTACTTTAAAAGCATTAATTAAAAATTTAACATATCTGGCATTTCTAGACTTTCAAGTCACTGTGTTTTCCTTTATTGCTTCAGAAATAAATAGCTGTGGAAATGATCTGAGGCAGCAAAATTTTGTAATTTTCTCTTTAATGTTTAGGTGTACTGAAACTATTTTCTCTTGCAAGATAGCTGAAACAGCAGGTTTTTTCATTCATTTTAGATGTTGAATAGGAACTACTAAAAACCTAAATGGTTTGTTAACAGATTAACCAAAATCCTGAGAATCCAGTTAGAGAAAAAAGTGTCTTTCTGTCAGTAACTCTCATAATGGCAGCTCACAAATTACAATTAAAGGTCCTAACACTCTAAAACTCTGCTTTAATTCCAGCAGTTTCCACAGCATTAAACTTCTCCCCCTGCCTCTGCCAAAAAAAACCCACCCCCCCCCACCCCACAAACAAACCTAAAAGCAATATTTCACTATGATGCATTTAGAAGGTCACAAGATTCAACTGAAACAGATCACTGTGCTAGAAGCTCTTGGATTGATTTTTCCTGGGCTACAGCATGCTTGAGGAAAACCCTAGCTTCCATTTACCAAGTTTGCTTTTTCTCTGTCAACTTTGCTTAGTAGGATTGCATGGCTTTGCTGAACGTAAAACTTCTCAGTATGGGAAGGAGGGAATTACTGTAACTTTCTTCATGAAGTTTTAATAAAGTTTCAGGTAGGACTGGCCATTCAGCTTGTTTTTGTTTTTAATTGTTTGTTTTCTTTTCTTTGCCACATGTGTCAGCTAAATGATCAGCCTAGTCCAACCTGTGCCTTGCTTTAGGAAGGCACACCAACTGGGACACTTTCTGCTGTTCCATTTACTTCTACTCTGCTCCCCATCTCTCCCCAGCTGTAATCATAGAATCACAGAATCTTTGGACTGAAAGGGACCTTTAAAGGCCAACCTCCCTGCAATGAGCAGGGACATCTTCAACTAGACCAGGGTGCTCAGAGCCCCGTCCAACCTGACCTTGAACGTTTCCAGGGATGGGGCATCTACCGCCTCTCTGGGCAACCTGTGCCAGTGTTTCACCACCCTCATTGGGAAAAATTTCTTCCTTAGATCTAGTCTAAACCTACCCTCTTTTAGTTTAAAACCTTTACCCTCCATCCTGTCGCAACAGGCCCTGCTAAAAAGTCTGTCCTCATCTTTCTTACAGGCCCCCTTTAAGTACTGGAAGGCTGCAGTAAGGTCTCCCCTGAGCCTTCTCTTCTCCAGGCTGAACAACCCCAACTCTCTCAGCCTTTCCTCAACAGGAGAGGTGTTCGATCACTCTGAGCATTTTTGTGGCCCTCCTCCAGACCTCCTCGAACAGGTCCATGTCTTTCTTGTGCTGAGGGCTCCAGAGCTGGACGCAGGACTCCAGGTGAGGTCTCACCAGAGCGGAGTAGAGGGACAGAATCACCTCTCTCAACCTGCTGGCCACATGTCTTTGGATGCAGCTCAGGAGACGGTTGGCCTTCTGGGCTACGAGCGCACATTGTTGCATCGTGTCCAGCTTTTCATCCACTAGTACTCCCAAGTCCTTCTTGACAGGGCAGCTCTCGATCCCTTCATCCCCCAGCCTGTACTGATACTGTGGGTCGCCACGAC
>NW_010516941.1:19717-30570 GCF_000687285.1 Phaethon lepturus | reverse complement strand
AATCACAGAATCACTAGGTTGGAAAGGACCTTCAAGATCATCAAGTCCAACCATTAATCCAGCGCCACCATGTCCCCTAAACCATGTCCTGAAGCGGCACATCCACACGTTTCTTGAACACTTCCAGAGATGACGACTCCACCACCTCCCTGGGCAGCCTGTTCCAATGCCTGACCACTCTCTCAGTGAAGAAATTTTTCCTAATACCCAATCTAAACCTCCCCCTGGCGCAACTGAAGGCCATTTCCTTTTGTCCTATCACTAGTTACTTGGGAGAAGAGGCCAACACCCTCGTCACCACAACCCCCTTTCAGGTAGTTGTAGAGAGCGATAAGGTTCTCCTCAGCCTCCTCTTCTCCAAACTAAACAACCCCAGTTCCCTCAACTGCTCCTCATAAGACTTGTGCTCCAGACCCCTCACCAGCTTCATTGCCCTTCTCTGGACACGTGCCAGTCCCAGTAGGGACCGCTGAGAGACACCACTCATCACCGATCTCCATCTGGACATTGAGCTGTTGACCACTACCCTGTGGATGTGACCATCCAACCAATTCCTCATCCACCAAACAGTCCACCCACCAAATCCATATCTCTCCAATTTAGATAGAAGGATTTTGTGGGGGACCATGTCAAAGGCCTTACAGAAGTCCAGATAGACGACATCCATAACTCTTCCCTTGTCCACTGATGGAGTCAACCCAATCATAGTGATTGTATCGGAGATGTTACAGGGAGGCGGATACGCTGGAGACGAAACAGTAGAAATGACAGATGCAGCTATTTAGTGTTCATTCAAAAATTTTGCTGCTTTGTAGTAGAAAAAATGTTATTTTTTTCAAAATGAAGTGATACAAAACAGTCTTTCAGTTAATCCTCACAAACTCTATTACCTCTCACTTATACACTTTTCTTTTTTAGCTGAATATGTTGCTCTGACTTTATGGCAAAAAAAATAGCCCTTTCTGTTAATCCTTGCACAAAACATTCCTCTAAAACAATCTGGACAAAAGCAATGCAAGAAGAGAAGTACAACATTTGTATAGTTCAGATTCATGAAAAAGAAAATCTATGCCAAACTTTCAAGGTTCCAAATTTTGTGCCAGGAAAGTTCTGGAAAACTATATTTTTGCCTTTGGCCATGACCCAAATCCTCCTTGACAGGCAGATCAGTAGGGATTCGGAATTGCAGTGGGACGCTGTCCAGATTCACTGATATGGACAAGAAGGCTTCCCTCTCGATAGGCTGTGGTGACATAGCTAGGGAAGCTGTCTGCCTCTTGTCAGAAGACTGTCTGCTCTGAATGGAGTACTAGAATAGTTTTTGGCCAAGAGGGAGAGAGGAGGGCCCTGCGGCTACATCATTAGAGCACTGTATCTGCTTCAGTTTCAAAAGATGTTTGGAGGTCACGTCCCTTCTGATAATCAGTGGCAGGTTCCCAGAACTTCACAGACTTGTGCCCTAACTAGTGCCAATAAAAAAAAACCCAAACCACAAACCAACCCAAACAAAAAAACAGTAGAATAATTAATTTTGTTCTGTTAACATAAGATTAGATGTTACGTGCTATTTCTAATGCTTTAGTAACATTAAATAAACATATCTCCATTGAGACATGAGTGAAGTGTGTCCAAATGCCATTTACTAAGGTGTTACTGAAACTAGGAGGTACTACTATCTCTTGATCAGCAAGTGAGTACAATTTCTTCAGAGGGAGTGTGTTTTCAGAGAACGCATTTGGATCCTTATGCAGAAATAGGTATCAGCTATGGCTTAAACTGTGTATTATAGTTAGTCTTGATGAAGTGGTAACAAGTCTTGGCTAGCATTTTAATGCTTCAGTTACCCTGCTTCAATTAAATTTTCGTTTCTAATGCTGATTGGGTACTGAACAGGAATCCAAGATTTGTCCTCTTCCTTTCTCAGTGCTAAGTAGAAATCAGCTGTATTCCTTTCTCAAGGACTGTGAGGGGCTGCTGGAAGATTTGGCAGTAGAATATTGCATCTCCATCTGACGCTTGAGTTTCTGTGTTTTTATAAAAGATTATTCTATAAAGTGTACAAAAAATTTAAGGCCATATTTCAAGTCTTATCCACTTGGCCCTAAATATGTCTCAAGTCCTAGCAATGTGAGTGTGAATGGAGGAAACCATGTTATTCTCTCCAATGCTTATCTTGTGCATGTTTAATAATTACTTCAGGACATGGTTTAGTGGGCTTGGTGGTGTTGGATTGATGGTTGCACTTGATGATCTTAAAGGTATTTTCCAATCTTAATGATTCTGTGACTCTGTAATACAATATTTAGTTGAAATCTGAAACTCATAGGTGGTATTCATTTATCTTATTTGATAAGATTTTCAGCAAACTCCACCTCCTGGAGGATACTCTGTAGCAGCTTTTTGAAGGAAAAAAAAATGCAACAGATACTCTACTTCAGGTCCTGCTCTAGCATCTTCAACAGGTCTGTAAAGACAGACTGATGGATAATGTTACGGGAACCTGGAGGGAGTTACACAGTAACGTTCATGACCATCGGGCAGAATGCTGTCTCATCAGTCTCAGCCAAGAGAGAAAGGGCTGTTATTTTAATGTTATATTAACATTTTTACTGGGATGGGGTTTTAGACATCAATATTTTATTTACCAGTAATATACTGATACATATTAGGAAAACAAATTTACTTAAAAATATTCTTAAAGACTCTAGTCTAGAACTTGTTTGTTTAAATGTGTATTTTTTTAATGACTTTGAGCTTGTTCATCCTCCAAGTTTTGTCTTAAATGGGACCTGTAACTGGTAACTAGTTTTCTTCTCACACAAAGTTCAGGCTGGACTAATTCTATAGAAACTGTTTTGTGTCTTTGAACTTTGTTGGCAAATTTCCTGAGAGGTGATACATTATCTGGTTTGCAAGCATGGCAAAACTGGTGTGGCAGTTTCAGAAAGTGTCTATTATACAGAATAAAGACACGAACAGTTTTAGAAGATAGAGCCCTTTTTTATTACTGTTGTCTGTGTTCCTATTATGTAGGGTGATAATATTTTTTTTTAATTACTTCAACTAGTTTTTTGTGTACTGCATGGAAATAAAAGGAAACATTTGTTGTAGTGGAAACCATCCGTCCATCTTTTCAAGCACTGCTATTTATCTGTGTCCTTACACGATACCAGCAGAGGTTTGCACACTGAATGAAATGCTGATTAGCTTTATGCTCTGTTACACAAGATAGTTGGATCTGCAGTTACATGTGTGTGGACTGTACCCTCGTGGTATCTGTGATTGTACTTAGCATATATTGTTGACAGTTTTCTGGAAGACTGTCTTATTTCTGAATGCTCAAGTAGGAAGAGAAGAAAGATAAAGTTCCTCCTAAAATAAATGTTTATATTTATTTAGTGAGCTTTCCCGTGTATTGCCTTCCAAACAAAAGGGAAATGTACCTCTTCTGTCAGCTGCTCTAAGCCTGGATCTAATTGCATGGAGATTCAAGCTCCAGGACTTTCAAGTATACCTGTAACATAGACGTGCAGGGAACCTTCATATTACCCCTGTAGGCAGCCTGCATAAAGATCCGCCGCTGTGCTGGAAGCCCATGGAATCAAAGAATCAACTATATCTCTAGAATACATTGCACTCCAAAAAAAGGCAAAGAGAAGACAAATCTTCCCTTTCTGAATGAAAGCACTGGTGTGCCTCTTTCAGTGTCTTTGCTTTGGAACCTGTCAACTTATATAAGCGTGGGTGGGTTTCTCCTCTGTTTTTTTAATTGAATGCATTTAAAGCAACGTCCCTTGGTTTTTGCAGTTTTTAGTAATATGTAATCTTGCTTCTTGAAAGGTTGACTTACAGGAGTGATTGTGTTGTATCTTCTTGGAATTTGAAGCTACTGCTTTGGAGTTCATCCAAAGCTCTTTGTTGGTCTTCTATAATGTGTATTCTGTGGTGCCTGGCTGGTGAAAAGTTTAATCATCTCGATGAAGTGTTTTTTTAGACAAGATGGGGCTTTTTATAATGACTGAGACTGTAGTCAATGGCTGGAAGTTTGCGAAGAGGGTTTATTCATTTGTCCCTGTAATCTGGAATTTGCTTGTTATTGCAATCTGACAGAAGAGTAGAACAGAGATGTGTGGAATATAGATGATTAATAGCTATTTTGTTCTGACCAATAATCCAGTGGAAGACTGTCATGCATTTTGGTAAGCCTCCAGCTGACTCTATTTACAGCTGCCTACAATTGAGACAGAAAATACTGCTCAATTAGACCAAAAAAAAAAAAGAATTTTTAATTAATTATTCAGTGCTGGAATGCAGAATTGGAATCTGTTTGTCCAACGGGTACCTGGAAGTGCCCCCTACTTACACAGATGATACCATGAGATCTTGTCACTGAATTCAGCACAGTTGCATCCAAGGAAGATGCAGTGTATATCCATTCTCCTCTAAAAAGTGTGTTGTTGACAGCCTACTGTTCTCTGTATTCTTCCTGTGCACTGGATTGAGATTTTTTTCATTTCATGCATCATCGTTCACAGCTTGCTGGAGCAATTCCATAAAGTCAGTACATATCCTTAATACACACAAACAGAAGAGGGAACAATATATTTTTGCTGTTGTTTTTGAAAGTTGGACACATTTACATAAACTTAATTTTCCTTTTCACCTCCTGGTGAAGACTTTTGAAGGGGGGTAAAAAAACCCCAACCCCTAGTTATGTTAGAATATTTGTAAGCTTAGAGTCCATTAGTAATTTGTTACAGTGTTTGGTTTTCTGTATGGATTTTATCGCTTCAGTTAATATGGAAAACAACGCTGATGTAAAAGGAGAGGTATTGTGTAGTCTAGCTGAATCACCTTGATAGTGCTTCACTTGTTAAGAGTTAAGGCATTTAAATAATTACTTGTGACATAAAAGTCCAGTTGGCTTTGATCTATATGTGCAGGTGACCTTACAGGTTCATATTCTGCTACGTAGCCTTGTCTATTAATGCATGACAGGGGGTGAAAAACTGGTTCATTGCTCTAAGAGTTTTCTAATGTGTGGGAGTCCTCGACTGGTGAGGAGGGACTATAACTGAGCGTCAGGGATATAGGGTGGGAAACTGATGTTCTGTGGGCTTGACCTTGGTAGGCCTTTTACTACCTGGTATAGTTTAAGACATCAAATTTACCCTAAACTGTATGAGCCAATATCAAGTTGGCTTTTAAATCTTCGTGGTGGGAAGTAATAATGTCTTGTTGCTGTAGTCAAGGCATACTGCATGCTGCTCATGCTCCAGGCTGCAGCTGGAAACCTTTGGCAGCAATGTCAAACTGAGGATCTCCCGTTGCTGATTTTCTTTTCTGTCCCTTCCCCCGCCTCTGTCCGCTTGTTCGTGTCTTTGTGATATCCTGTCAGTTGTGGAGCCATACTGGGTGTGAATGAAGAAATACTATGCCGTGGCAGGGATGACAAACAGAAAAAATGACTCCTTGAACTGCCTGTATTGCTATATGTTTCTGAAACCTCAATACCACTGACTGGAAGCTTTGGAACTATAATGACCAGTGTATCACCAGGAGTAGAAGGGGACATGTTGGTCATCTTAATTTGCTGGGTACACAAGGATATGTATCCAATTCTGTAAACGATAGCTGAAAACTGTCATGAGTTTTGTCCAGAATAGGAGGTGTCAGGCTTGAACTGACGCTGAAATGCATGGCCTGAAGACCGATAAACATATGATTTAGGTGCTAATTAAAAATGCATGTGTTCATGAGGGAAAACAGCAGGAAGTTCTGAAAAGCAGATAGATTAATGGGGAATTAAAAACATCAGTTTCATGTTTCAAAACAAGATGGAAAAGAAGGTGGCTGCTTTGGGGCTCATTGCTGACTGTAAAAGGTACAGTATTAAGAAAAAGCCTGGTGTTTTGAGTTTTCCCTTGTCTAAGGAAGAATGATGTCATCTATTTTTTATGAATGAAGATAACTACATCAAAATTACAACATGAGATTGGTCATTCTGATGAATCATGTGAAAAAAAAGTTTTGTTTGACTTTTGATTTTGTTTTCTCATCTGTTTCCAAAAGTTTGATGTTATTTCTTTAGAAGCAATATTTGATACATTCAGCTTTTCAGGTTAAACCTGATTCAATGGTTAATATTGCTCACTTAGACATGATTACTTGTGGCAACTGAGCCTTGATTTCTAGAAGTCATATTTTTCCTGTAGATTTTTTTTTTTTAAGAAAATTACTGCTTTGAGGCTGCATCCAAACACATAATATATGATCTAAAGTAAGCTATATTATTTCACATTTATATCTCCATAGATTTCAAGGGAATTATTAATAAGCGTATGTGTTTGCAGCACCTGGAATATCTGCCAGCTTGAGCAAACATTGCTACATGTGCATCAAGCAAATTCTCCGAGGATGCATACATCCCTGGGTGGTGAGATTTGTTAAAGGTCACATGGCAGCTCACAGTGTTACGAACTTTTGATAGGAAGAGTTGCTTACCCAAGACTGAATTCTGCATTGGGCTATTTGGCAAGTACAGGCAGGGTTAGAAATGACTGTAAGTAAGCCTCAGCCCCTGTGTGCTGTGTTGCAGATGGTAGTGTCCAAGGTGTATTTGTGGGTGATGACTGGTCACCACAGTCCCTGCACAGCTATGACTTGCATGACCTTTATCTTCCACGTCACATGAAGAGTGATCATTCTAAGTCAGGGCACTTTCTGTGAGCTTGGAGCTTTTGGAAATAGTATCTGCTTAGCTCTCTTGGTATCTTGACAGAAAAGAGACTTTCCGTGCTTTTAACTGATTGAGTTTAGTCTCAGCCTTTTTTCTAAGCTCAGCTTAAGAGCAAAGGGAAATGTCAATATGTATTGTTGTTGCTATTTCTGACTGTATCTATACTGTGTGTTAACATTTTGAGCTGTCCACAACTATTTCTTTAAGAGAATAAATTAAATCCTTTTTTTCCAGTTTCAGCAGTATTGCTTAACTAATTGTGCCACGAACAGATTGGACTCTACTCAGTTCAACAATACAGTGCTGCAAAGAATGATGACATACTGTTTTGGATACTTTCTAAGATGGTCAGTGTTTCACGATGTAGACTAGTCTGAGAAAGTGTTAAAGAGAACCAAGAGTAGAGACCAAAATGATAGCAAGAATTGCAGGCATAGCCTTTCCTCAGCACTAACGATTTACTCCCCAGCTAAGAAGCAGCTCTCACCGTTTGACGCGTGTGGCAGGGTAATGCCAGAAAAGGTGACAGGCTCAGACCAAGGTGCTCTATGCTGAGGCAGTGTGTGGGAAGAGACAATAGTATGTGGCCATTGAAAGCAGCAACATATTTTTAAGAAAGATAGAGCCTGAAGATGCTGGCTCTCATAATTTTCAAACATCTGCTGGTTTGTGTGTGTGGCCAATACCGATGGAGGAGTTTATGTATTAGTTCTTCCTTTCTTTTTTCTCTTTTCTAAGGTAATTTGATCTATGCTGTGGACAGAGTTTGAGACCAAGTAAGAATGTGGGACCTTGTATCTTGCTAGGGGAACCACCTGGCAGTGCTGCCGCTGTCTGCCTGTGAGCAGCCTCCCAGACCATCACTTTCCAGCCTCGGGCAGGACCAGGATCCTGATTTCTGAGACATAATTCAGTAGGCGTAATTGAAACCAACTAAAGATCTGCCTGGGAAGTAATGATGACTATGTTTCCTAAAGGCTGCAAATGGATAGAAGTATTGATTATGCTATCTTTATTTTTATTTAAGCCACCATATTTTAGGTCAGGAGTACCTGCCACAGACTTGTAACAATGTGAAATGAAATATGCCTTGCTTCTGCTTCCTCAGAAGATGAGCTACTTTCATAGAAATCCCAGCCCATGACTGGAAACTGTTTGAAATTATCCTATAGTAGAAAGACCTTTTTCTTAGTGATAATAGAAAGCTTATAAAATTACACTAATAAAATGTGATTTTAAAACTTAGGTACTGTATTTCACAAGTTCCAACACTAACATGCCAAAATTACTTCTATAACACTAAATCTTAGGTAGCTAGAACTTCATTTTGTTATCTAAGCTTCAATTCACTTAGCAGTCGTGACACAATTTGATTTTTAGCTTCTATGGGGAAAAAATAGAAGTGAAATACTTGTGTAACATTTTTAAACATTGAAAAGATCTCATTAGTTCTACTTTCAAGGATGATCGGTTTGTGTTAGTAGGCAAAGGATCAGGCTCAAGGAAATGAAACCAAGTACCATAGTTAAATTACAGTGAGAAATTACCCCTCTCTGCATGTTCCTTCTCTTTTTTTGCACATACAGTTTTTCTCAAGTGTGAGCATGAATAAAATATAAAATCATTATTTAATACTTTGAGAGGAATGCAATATAGTAAAAATCTGTAACTCCAAGCATTTTAATCAGTACTGTGTAATAGAAATAATTTAATAACAGTTTATGCTCAGTTACAGTGAGACATGCACACAAAACAAGGTAGATTAAACCTCAAAGTCCAAATTCTGATCTTAATTAACACTTGCATAAATCTACAGTAAATTCACTGAACACAGTATTACACCAGGACCACTAAAAATAGATTGGGGTGTCAACGTACCACAAAATACTGTGCTCTTCTTACTCATTTAACACAGTTCAATTCGTATAATAATGTAAAGCTAATTGTCCAACCCTAAGTTAACACGTTATGTTGGTATGTAGCTCTTAATTAACAAAACAAGGCTTTTGAGTCATTTGGAAGTATGCTGTGTTTTCAGTTCACAGGGAATTTAGGATGTATTAAATTAACATCACATGTAAATCATTAGAGTGACAACTTAATTCCATGTTCCTAAATACTTGGTTCAACAGCACAGTTTACCATTGCCAACTACATAAACAGCTCTCCTGTGTCAAGTGATACCTACAACCCTCCTCCTCATGGCTGCAAGGGCAGCCCCTTCAGTCAGTGCCTGGAGGGTGGCTGGACAGTTGCCAGCTGAACCATACTAGATTACAATACAGAAACTAACCTCCTCTGTCCTACCTCCCCCAAAGGTAACTGGCACTCCCAGATTAATATTTGACTAATCATTAGAGTGTCAAAACAAGCAACATAAATTTAGAATAATTATGTCACATTTGTAAACTTCAATTGCTGTATTTTATGGGTAAGAGCAACTAACAATTAACTGTCTTTGCAGAGTCATAACAGTGCAACTGTCAGAAGCCTAGGAAGACGGTATTATTTGAAGGAAAATTCTTTGTTGTGAATCTATTCTACAGTGTTACCAGAGTGTTTCAACACTGAGTGGTAATAAGGTACCTTGTTATCATAATGGCACAATGATACAAATGCTATTCTCTTCAGAATATGTGATAAATATGATTGTCACATCATTTGAAAAAGAAGCCATTTGCATCATTTTAATGTATCATTAGGATACCAGACATACCATAATTCTTACTTTTATTATGGTAAGCTAATAACAATCTAGAGACACAGAAATTGCTATGTGAGATGTCTCAGCATCTGGTCCAGTGATGAGAAGATACTAGGTCCACATGGCATGCTGTGCATTGAAAGGGTGAACTCTGGTTGCAAAGTCAGGACAACACCAGTTCTGAACAATCCTCTTGTGATTTTGAACAGTATCTCTTTCAAGCCAGTATAGTGTTTTGTTACAGAAGCTTGTAAAAACCTGCTTGGAAGTTTGAATTTGCCCTAGTTGATTGTTAGGAGGAGGACGGCACGTTCCAACAGTGATTTCTCTGGGTAACTGAGGGCATTTAAGAGTCTCAGCTTTCCTCTCCAGTAACTTCTCAACAGAAATCAAGTTGAAGTGTAAAGGCATATTGTAGATCTTCCTTCGTGTTCTTTAAATAGAAAATAGAGTCTGAATATAGACCAGATATTTAAACTGAAACTCACTATTTTCCTTCTTTCTTTTCCCAGAGACACGGGAAAATTAAAACAAAAATTTCCTAACTTGCTTTCATTGGATTCCCAATACAAGACTCTACATCTCCAAAGTGACGTATTCTGTTCAAAACGTATAAGGTACACTTGTGGAGAATAGAGGTCCCCTTCAGTCCTGGCTTTGTGTGTTTACCTGTTTTTTTATCACTCTCTGCCTTCCCAGTGGATCCCAGCCACAGCCTGGCAGCCGCCCGCGTGCCTGCCCCAGCCTCAGCTGACATCAGGCTGTGTATTGTCACCCACCGACCTGGGGCACTCACAGAGCTGAAGCTACAGCCAGGGAGGCCATAGGCACAAACCCACTGGACACAGGACAACAAGCCCAAATCCACTCAGGCCAATACAGCTACTGGGGCTCTGCACTCCAGGACAATGGAAACCTATGGCCTTCTACTGGCAATGGCAAAAGTCTTTTTTATTTATAGAGCTACACCAGTCATACTTATGCTGGATTTGAGAGAAATGTTGACATTGATGTTAGGAAGGACACATTGAAAATGACAAAGAAATTGTCCCGTCCAGCAGCCTAAGTGTGAGAACCTGGGTGCCAGTGAGAAACCAAAACTAGCTCTGTTACAACTAGCCTTACCCTGACAGAATATTAAGGGGCTAACTATAACATGCTCCGTTTGGGTGTGTTCGTTTAAGACCACTCAGCTGCAGAGAAGATTCAATATGTTTTGTGGCTAAAGCAGGAGACATTCAATAGGTATTTGTTTCACACTTGTTGTGTCAGAGGCTCTGTGGAAAAAGGCATAAATGTATTTTGTCCTTCTCCTATTTTACTTTAGTCGCCCAAGTTAAACTACAAGAACAAACCAGCCTTGTGTGTCAGAATGAATACATTTTAGTATATGAATGCAATTTTACATTG
>NW_010516941.1:0-19686 GCF_000687285.1 Phaethon lepturus | reverse complement strand
AGGTTCATCAGAAAAACTACATCGCCCTCATCCAAGCCATGCTAGATTACAGGAAATTATTTTTGCTTTTGTATCTTAGAAAAACAGCGGAAATGGTTCGTGGTGCTCTTATTTTATATACGGGTATTCTAGCTATTAAGACTTAATAACGTCACCTGAAAAAAAGTAAATGATTCTTCCTTCAGTCTTTTAAAAGAGGAGGAGGGATTAGGCACCTGGTTTTAGAGGAAATGTAGGTGTGCAGATCTAAGTTAAAGAGAGATACTACCTCATACCTCAGAGATGGGACACTTGGCATCACTCTGTCCTTATTGGCTGGTTATTGAACAAAATACAATGTTTAGGCAGCTCAGCATCTGTGGTGCAGTCAAAAGTGAATTCTGCCGTATTCTTACATTGCTCTCTGCTGAGAGCCTCAGCACCATGTTCAGGGTGCTGGATTTTGTTTACCTATCTAAATTTAATCCCTTATTTTATAGGCATTTTTAATTAGAGCTAATGTTAACATCTCTGTCCCACCCTGAAGTCAAGGGGCAAAAAAGAATGCATTTGTACTATAGAAGATTTATGCATCAGATGTTGTAAAGCATTCATATAATTTGATAAAGAAATACTTACAGAGGAAGATGGATATTTCTTAGAAATAATAATCTGAGACTGATCTTGAGGTAGCACAGTTAGTTCTAACAATATTGATTTTTGGAAAGGTATGTTGGTGTTCAGCATGAAGTCCAGTTCAGACTGAGGAAGATAAGAAAATTATGCTGGCAAATGTGATGGATATAGAGAGGCAAGGTGTTTTCTGATTGAAATAATCCTAAAGGAACTTAATCTTGCAGTGCTAGTAGTGTTAGCATTTGGTATGCTACAGCTGTAATAGCATGCCCAGAAAATTTAATGTAAATTCAGTATGGCAGTTCTTACGGCGGCATTAAGCAGAAATTAGCAATTTGTAATAGCTCTTTCCAGAGTTTTTTCAAAGGAGTAGAAGACACACAGGACAATAAGTCAAGTTTCAGGAAGTGAGTTCCAATTAGACTTTTGGAAATATGATTGTTTTGATTCATGTGGGAATTGCAAATAAGAGCTACTGGAGCAAGAGGCTCACTAACAATCTGAAACCAAAGTACTGTTTTGCTCTCCAACTATTCAGCACACTAAATTTACTTTTATAATAGTATCATATTGTAACTTTGGAATTAATTTTTTAAAACGTACTCTCTTATCCTTACATAAAAATGCTATTCGTCTTTCATGAAGGATTATTAAAGATCTGTACAAACAGAGTTTTTGAAGTGCCAATTAAGAATATTTTTATTTTTTATTGGAAAGGTGGGTTTCTAAAAATTAAAGCCTAGTCTTATCTCTGAAACCTAGATTGTGTGATTTTGCTCTGTAAGTTTTATATTAAAATTCCCTGATGTTATTCGTAAATTTAATAGAAATCAAAAACAATCTAGTGAGATGCAAATTTTTCAGTTTCTTCAGGCATTGTTTCTCTTTGTTACTTGTGTTCCCTCTTACGGATTTCTTTAGTTGACCTTTATTTAAACTCAAACTTTTTTGGATGAAGATCAATGAATGTTAACCATACATAACCGTGTAAATTGAAAGAGGAGAAAAAAAACGGTGGGGTTGTTTTTGCAAAGAAATGCCACAGATATAGAAATACTTTTTTTTCCCTGTAGCTCATTATAATACCATTTGGTGTCACCTAGAATTGCTGGTTTTTAGCATATTCTAGCCTTCCATAAAGGGGTGTGTTGATCAACGTACTTGTCTGGCCACTGTTCAACAACTGTTTTGTTTTCAACAGAATTTATTTGCAGCCGTTGTAAAAAAAAAAAAAAAAAAAAAAAAAGCAAGCTGCTTGGAATTCAAATTCTCCTTTGAATTTAGTCCACTCTTAGACTAGGTTTGAAGATCTCTCTTGACTTTTAAATTCTACATGCTGATTGAAATCCTGAATTAACGGAAGCAGCAGTGAAAGTGGACTCGTGTATGTGATTTAAGTGTAGTCATAATAATATTATAAAAGTTCTACTTCAAAAACTCAGTTGCATTTTTCATAGACATGTATAGTAGATTTTTCACAAACTTCATGTAGAATTAAAATCTTAAAATCAAGCTAGGGATCCAATAAGCAGATTCCAAGTTATCTTGGAAGTTAACCAAGTTATATTGTAAGGAAGAACCAACAGTTTTGCCTGCACATTTCAGTAATACTTCAAGTAAAATATGGTCTTCAAATTATGCTTGAAAGTCAATATACTGATATGTTTTCATTACCTGGAAAACAGAGTTGCATGGTGGATAATGTGTGACCTTCTGGAGGGCTAACACTGATTCGTGCAAGAATTCATAAGAGGAAATTTGGCAGAAATATGAACTAGCATTCATTTTTTTGATGTCATCACTTCAAACTGTGTCCATATGCTAATTAATCTATATGAGATAAGATAGATAATTGTCTGGAATATTAAGAACCTGTGTTGAGATATCAGAATTTTGGGGGTTTTTTTTGCCTGCTTGTTTTTGTAATCTCTCATAATTAGTCATCCTGTAGTCTTGATCTAATCAGCATAACAGAATTTCCGTATAATGATAATTGTTAGCATCTGCTCTTGACTTGGGAAAAAAACAGTTGAGTTTCAAGTCAGCATCTCAGCTCAAGTAGGAGCTGGAGATGGTGGTGGTAAGGTATTTTTCTGCTCAGTTTCACCAGCCCTTGAAGCTTCTCAATTTCATGAATATAAAAATTAATGGAAAAAAAAAAAGAAGCTACAGATTTTTCTTCTTTGTAGGAATTATTAGTAAGGTTCATGACTTCACTTCCTGCCTGATACATTTGGTATATTATTACTTACATTCTATATGAGAAAAGGCTGCTTGGGATCTGCATATTTAAAGTGGAATTCATGAGGCAAAATTCCAGCTGCTCAGTGACCCCAAATAATAACAAAAGGGGTAAAGCTTTTAGTGTATGTGTGTTTAAAACAAAACCAAAACCCTTTAAGTTTTTGACATTTTCAGTCACATACCTTTGGAAGTTATTTTTATCAGTGCAGGAGCTGGTTCGGTTAGCAACTGGTGTAGTTGGAAAAATTCAAACAGTTTTGAGCATGCAAACCCTTCTTGGCCCTTCTTCAGAGACATACTGTGTTTTGTGGAGAACAATGATATTAAAGGACTCTGAAAGATATTTTGAAGGACTCTGAAAGTTTTCAGTATCACCTCAAAGAGGAGGTTTTGCTCTCTTTTCCGTTGCTGCACAAGCACAAAGGTGAAAATAATTTAATTTTTCCCTTCTGGATAATGTTAGATGCTCATGGACAGAGTGTTTGTTAAAGAAATCCCTAAGCTGTTGAATTTTTTGCATAGGGTAGCACACTCAGTACTTTCCAAAAGTCCCTCCTGGAGGCCTCCTTGTAGCAGTTATTCAAGTCCTTTGCCCTGAGGGCAGCTCGGAATTCCTTCTTGTCTCCAGCTGGTCTGTGCTCACCAGTGTAGATGGCTAGCTGGTGAGTCGCTGGACCACCCAGGGAATTAAGTACGCTGGGTGTGCACGCAAACACAGCTCTGACATCCAGTTACACTGTAACAAAAGGACAAGAATTTCATCCTCTATCTGTCTTACAACTCAAATTCCATAGCTTTTGCCCCAGTGGGAAAATTGTTCTCATCCGTTGCAGTTAAAAACCAAATATAGGTGCAAAATCAGTTGCTTGCATAAGTACATGAATATACTTCTGCAGTAGAAGAAGACGGATAAGTGAGAAGAGATTGTTTTCCCATTAGTTCAAAGTGAGGTTTTAATCTAAGTTATGAAAGTTGTTCAGATTTAAAGGTTATATTGGCTCATCATGATTTGGTTGTACTTTAAAAAGATGCAAGTTGGTAAGAGAATTTGCTCATCAAGTACTTTCAGTTCTTAACTTCTACCATCAGTGATCAAGATGACCTTGGTTCTTACCCTTCCAAATAAAATGTAAGGTTCTCTTGCTGAAACTTTCCTCAGTAAAAAGTGTGACCATAAAGTAGTTCAGCATTTTTGCTGAATTATAATCTTGAACACAGTAGAGAGCTGAGTAAAAATCATTCCTCAAGTGTTATATGTACATGTGAGAAGTGAATATCAAAGCTGAATTTCTGCTTTCTGTGTTTTTGGTTATACTCTTACAACCACCCAAATAAACTACTTCTTGTTTTATAAATAAGAGTAGTTACTGTACTTATAAGTAAACTTGTGGTTTGTTGCTATTTACTTAAGCTCTAACATTTTTAATTACATTAAATTACATGTAAATTAATTATATTACATTAAATAATGTAAATTTCTGATTTGGGGGATCTCAAGCAGCTGCAAAGACAACTAATTACTTTTCATGTATTTTGTTGTATGTTTTTGTATCCCTTTTCAATTTAGAATTTAACGTTAAAAATTGAAAAAATGCTTAAAAATAATTCATAGGGTAATTGGAAAACCTAAAATCTTATTTGCTCCTCAAGACCTACTAGTCCTATCACGCTCTCAGCTCTTGATTACTTGCTGTAAAAGGAATTTTTTGTTACAGGTTGGGGCCCTAGAGCAGATAAAGACAGATTTTTCTAATGCATGATTGCTTATCAGTAATTGTTTGAGTTATAACATAGAAGCCTCCAGTCATAATAGATCATATTAAAGCAATTCTATTTGAATTCTGTAGAAAAATCCACAGAACTGGCAAAGTTGATAGTGTTCTAGGTACATGAAATAGAAGGTACATTTTGATGACATTGCATCTTAGTACTTTTCACATACAAAGGATGGTGGGTATCAGAGTTGTTAGTGAACATTTTGAATTCTTGAGCTCTTTGCAGACTGGTTCTGTCCATGTGTATGTAGAGGAACAGAGCTATCAGTCTAGGTGGATTTTTATGGGTGCAACTGAGATCTGTCACTTACAAGTAATAAAGATTAGACAGACTCTGCGTAGCATTAATCTCTCATCACTAAGTAGCATGACATTATTTTATCTTGTGCCATATTAACTCATGTATTTGATCATGTTTGGGGTTCATGCTGTCTTTTAATTCTGCTTATACAATGCCTTAAATCCATACCAATTTTTGAAACTACAGTTTCTTTGGAAATTAATTTTTGCTGCATCTTCATTCTTCTGCAAGTCGACAGGTTCTTTCTGATGCATTCTGACACATTTTCCTCATGTCTGGTAGTAATAGTTCAGTGTGGTATGAGGAGCCTTCTAAAGTGGCAGTGATGCTGTCACTGTACTGAAACCTGCCAGTATTGTCAATCCAGACCTTTCTTCATCACATGGATAAGAAACATGTTCAGGAGATGACTTCCAGTTCGACCTAAAACTTTATTTAGAGCAAAATGAAGTGCAGCTGACTGCAAGATAAACTAGTTAGTTTATGGCTCCCAGACAGGTTTTTATTCAACATGTTAATAATTTTTATTGCTATTTAATAATAATAATAGCAAAAATGCTCTGAACACAACTGAAAATCTTTGTCTTAATACACACCTAGAATTAGCTCTGGTTGATTATTTTTTAATGGATTCCTGTATAAAAAATTAACTGCTCAAAGATTTGTCTGAAAAGGAGTACATTTCTTTTTATTTTTCCTGTTTCACAGTCACTGCAGCTCGGTAGCTTCTCCTCTGAGTCAGGTTGCCTCCTCCTCTCTGTCCTTTAAAAAGTACTAGATTCTTCCACTAGGAGAATATGAAAACAAAAACAATCAAGGCAACGATGTTGATGTGTTGTGGCAACATTTCTAAGTTGAAATCTTTTGGGGTTTTGGCTGTAATGTTTTGGCATATGCACTTCTGTTGAAAATCTGGTGCCTTATTAAAGAAACAACAGCAAGAAAGGTTGAACCCAGGTTTTGAAACAACAAATGTTGCCACACCTACACAGAAGCAGCTGGTAATATTTTAAACTCCATTTATTTCATTTTTACTGAGCTATTTGAAAATATATATGAACATGACTGTGCCTGCTGTTACCTGCATAGGACTCTTCCTGCACTTGTTGCAGGCCCTTTTATTTTTCTAGTGGGAGCCATCCCTAATATCCTGAGGCCTGTAAGCGTGTGCAGAAGCCGCTCAGGGAGAAAACAGACCATAGGCTGCCCTTAGCAGCAGCACGTGAGTATGGATTTGGAGTGACGATAATTGCTGAGCGTGAGATACGTGGGGATCTAGTGAGTACAGATGCACGCAAAATGTGTAAGTAATAGCTACACAGTGTTCAGCTAAGGATAGGGGTGTACAGAGTTTTTCTTTAATACAAGAGAGAGCAAATGAATTAGTCTGCAAAGGTTTGTTTCAGTTCTGAAAACGACCCCATGAGAAATGTAAAGGAAAAAACTTTATCAGAGGATGCTCAGTTGTGTTTTTTTTTCTTAAATTGTCTTTTATTTAGTCAATTTCCTTCAGGATTTTGTAAACTTACAAAAATTCAGTATTTTTTGTAGTTATTTTATTCCAGCTTTATTCGGAGGAGAGGGGAGAACTTGAGCACATTCTGTTCCAAAGTTATGTTTATAGGGGAGAAGTAGCAAGTCTCCCTGCTGAGACATGATTTACAAGGTAAATAGCAAATGCCAAAAATTAAGTGGTGTTTTTCCCTTGTTTGGTGCTTAAGGGCAGCAGTAGGGTCACTTGTATGTTTAACTTGGGCTAAGTAATGCCGTTCTTACAGTGTATCATTCTGTGCAAGTGGTTCAGTTCTCCAATATATGCCTCTTGGAATCTAAGCATGTCAGAAATTAGTGTTTTAAGAATGATGCCCTTTTTAGCCAAAGGGAGTGTTTTTTCCTGACTTTTTAGACTTCAGACTGCAGGTTTTAAAATTCCTCATCAGGAAAATAACTTGGGGGGTAGTGGAGGAGGTTCCTACTGAAAACCTTTCCAGCCTGGCTGACCATACAAGATGCAGGTTACGTGTTACATGCTTAATTGTTGCAATGTCAAAAGCAAATATTATCATGAAGATAATAGTATTGAATTTTATCTATAAGTGAATTATGCAGACACCAAACATTGTAGAAATCCTGAAGTAAAATTGCTTAAACACAACAAATTGTCAAGTTTGCTCTGTAAAGAAAGCTACTGACATGGAACTAAGAAAATCAGAGTAATTCTGGGCACACTGCGTGTACAGACAAAAAAAAAAAAAACAATATGCTGAGCGAGGACTGCATGTTTTTGTTGCTGTCCTTTGGATAACAGTAACCACAGCTTCACCAGCTTGGAGCAACATGGAGAGGAATATTACTTTGGGAATGCTTCACTTTCATATACCAAGGGAACAGAAATCTACTGTGAATTTTCATCAGTGACAAGACAGAAATTGAGCAATGAGAGCTTTAAATTAGGGGGCTGGAGACCGATGCCCACAGATGAGGTGGGGTTTAAAAGGAAAGCAGGTGTTTCTTCTCCCTTAGCAGCAGGCACAGGACGGTGGGTAGTCAGGGCTATGGCATCACTGGAATTACAGAACTGAAGTAGCTTGCATAACTGAGCACTCAGTTCTTCAGGGCACTTTAAGAAAATGATGAAACATGAGAAATGAGGCTGCGGTCTAATGTGTGGAGGTAGCAGGTGATAAGCTTGTTGAGTGCTTATGACTCAGGATGAAACTTGTTACCAAATACTTCTTCAAATTATAGCACAATTGGACATTTTTAGGTAATGTTGTCACTCATAGTGACTTGCTTGTGAACAAAGTGGAGCATGTTGCCTTACTTGTTGAGCCACATTGACTCTTATGACTGGCATGTGTGTTTTACCATCCAGTGGGAACAGCATCTCCAGGTGCTGTACCATCTGTTTTGGAAATACTGCCCTGTACCTGACTTTTTAATTTTACAAATTAAAAGTAATGCTTAATATTTGGGGATTATTTAGAAAAGCAAACATGTTTGTAAATACCAATGAATATCTTTTCTCTCTAGGAAAGAGGCTTTTTTATTTTGTTTAAATAAAAATTTGCACCAGAAGGTCAAAGTTTTTTAGTTCTATTTTCCTACTGCAGATAAAGAGAGAAGCCTAAATGTTTCCTGTACATGTAAGTCCAGGAAACCATGATCACAGGGACCTTAGTAAAATTAGTCTGCACCTAACATTTTGTAACGAATATTATTGTCTTTGTTAGCAAATACATTTTCTTGTGCAAACTACTTAATATAATAATTAATATATGCTAGTTCCAAACTCTAAATACCCTGTACTTGGGCTGGGCAGTACAGTTGATTAGAAATTGAAGTGTTTTGTTTATGCAGGGTGGTTGGGAATTGCTGGTGTAGGTTTTTATCTTGTATCTTCTGTACTTGAGCATTTCTTTAACACTTTATGTGTATTACAGGAGTACATGCAGTCTCTCAGCAGAGATTGGAACTTTGTTGTATTGAGTACCACACATGCATACAGTAATAGATAATCCTACTCCCTTCTAAATGGGCAAGACAGACAAGTCTGGTGTTCAGGTGATTGTTCTATCCACATTTGAGTTAGAGAGTAACAGAGTTGCTCTTTTCTGCGTTTTCATCTGTAGAGGTCTTTTACTTAAGGCTCAAGCAGAGTTAAACAAGGGGTGAGGTAACATTTTAATGCGACTGTTACAAACGTTGGACCTTAATCAATTGTTTTAGGATTACAGCGGAGGTTTGTGGCCAGCTGACTGCCTGCCTGACTCCTGTCAGTTGGAGCCTGAGTCCATTCATTTTTGTCTAGAAATTTGAATTGTAAGGTTGTCTTTCCTTTGTACCTGAGTCTGTGGTGCTGCATTGTTCTTGAAGGCAATAGGGTGCCAGCTTACTCTGCTGGAGTAGCTCTGCACCTAAGTGTCCTAGGATGTTTTTCTAAGTGTACTTGTGGTTCTATAGGTAACTAAAAGTAGGAGACCCCAGCGACTTAATGAATCAGTGAGATTTTTTTTCTTCAGGTAGTATTTGCTTTAGTCATTTCTGGGAGTAGCTGGAGAAGTTGAAATAAACTGTTTCACTGGGTAGCATACTACTGGTAGTTCTTACATGTAATGTGACTCATTTTGATGCAGTTGTGGGTCTCCATATAATACAAACTGAGCTATGTGATACAGACAGTGAATTATTTCTAAGTACTATATATATCTTCCATTTTAATATGCTTTTTCATGCTAAAGCTGATACAAGGCTAAAGGCACAAGGCAGTGCTCTTTAACTGTTCAGCTCCTTATAGCCCTCAGAGTCAGTTCTAATGCCGCTAGTAAACTAGTTTCAGAAATAGTAATACCAAAGAACAGCTTACTGTGATCACACTGCAATCAAGCACTTTTCTGCCCCGAGACTTTTAGAAATATTTGAAAGGCAGTACAGTACAGGAGTGTAAAAACATCTTTATGGAGACTCATTAAAACTGTGCATTTCTGTAGCATTTAGTCGTCACTACCATTTAAAGCTTAATCTCACATTGATAAATACGCTCTCCCCAATGGTTCTTCTGAATTGTTTACTTTTTTATGATCTGAGAGGGACCATATATTAGGCTAATCTTGAATTTCTTAATCATACATGTTTCAGTAATGCTAATTGAAGTTTTGTCAAAATTAGACCTGAGTAAGAGTCTCAAGACGTATTTTATACAGAACAGATAAGCCAAGAACCTGTCTGCACGATGAACATATGCTTCACAATGTGTTTAGATTTAGTTAAATGTGGTTTTGGTCTTGGCCTTCTTGATACATTTGCAGATGAAATTTTCCTTAGAACTCCAGTGGAACCAGAATACAGGTTCGTAAACAACAGCTTGTTGTTGCTGACAGTTTTTAAAAGATTTTTTTAATTGAGTGAACAGTCCAATGGCAATGGCAGGTTATTAATTGTAGAAAATGTGTTCTGTTCTTATGGTACTTTTCATTCATTGCCACCAAGAACAGGGGTAGTGATTTTTTCTCTGTGTTATAGAAACATAATGTATGGACCTTATAAACAAATGCAATCTAGTGAACACTGAACTGTTTATAAATACATTTTTTAAAAGAGTGTTAAAGCCTTATCTAAATTTTAAATACTGATGAGGATGTTGAAGCAAGGAAAAGACTTGCAAAGTCTCAATGTGAACACCTAGATGATTTCTATCTAAAAGTATAGCCTTTATTTCTAGTTTGTTAGATTTATACTGCACAAGAGCACTGGAACTATTAATGCCAGATGTGATTGGTTTCTAGCTTTTTCCATCTAGAAATATGATGACATGTTTTATTTTCTTTAATTATGGCACAATTATTTGCTACTCACACTATTTATATTATAAACTGAGTTACCCTCTTGGCCTTTTCTGTTACTAATCTGTCTTTTGCCTCTCAAAGTGTGCTTTCCGAAGTCTGAAATACTTAGAATTTATCCGCGCTATTATCTTTGCAAATCTGTGAAGTGAAATATGATATGGGCATATCATCAGCAGTATTAGACATTTAGCCAAACGCTTTTAACCAATACAAGCATATGATAGAATGTTGAGGTAAGTGCTGTACTTCATCAGACAACACAAATTGAATAGATCAGTGCAGTAAGCCATTTACAACACTGTGCAGAGATATTTTTAGACACTGAAGCTGTGGTTCATCTAAATGTGTCTATCATCTTCTTCCTCTTCCTATTTGAATCCCCTCACTGGCCTATGCATTGCTGTAGTACCATAAAGTTTCAAACCCCCATAGATCTACTGTTATATATAAACTTTAATGTAATGATTCAGATAAAAGTATAACTAATAGAGAGGTCTTATTGTCAGTACAAATGCAGTTCTAAATTTTTGGCTTGCCGGGCAGGACCACTTGAAGTTTCACCTTTCAAAGTACTTTTGTCTTGTTTTATGTTCCCATTGCAGGCAAAAGTGTAATGGACTAATTAATAATTCATAAAATACTTGGCACAATAAAGGGTTTTGCTTCCATGTCAGGTTGTCTTAAATAATATCAAGAATCCTGGTACTGATTTTTGAGACAGAGCAAAAGCTACAGTATCAGATCATATTTACATCTCCTTGGAGGGATTGTGAAAGAGTATACTGCACCAGAAAGGCTTTTAATGAGATGTGTCCCTGAAGGGAACAAGTAGATAAGCAAGATGATTTCACTTTTTGTCGCAGAATGCAGTGATTTAAGCACAACATTAAGAAAAAAGACCCATTTGAATCAAATGGGAAGACAGTTGAACATCATTTTGGGTTTAATGGTGTATATATGACCAAGGTTTTATTTTGTCACTAGTGTATGAACTGATGCACAAAGAACGGGAAATAAAAGGATGTGATCTAATATCTAAGGTGCCAAGCTTTCCTGAAATGGTGTAGGCTTCCTACTTATTCATGATTTGTAGTGGTCCTCCGAGAACATTAGTAACAACCTTTCAGAACTACTGATTACAGAGGGAGATGCTGTGCATATTAACAGCTGGTCTTTACCCAAGAGAATCTACAACAAGACTGACAAAAGCAGAAAAAGAAGTAAGCCAGGGGAAAAAAGCAAAGCAACTAGGTTTGAATAGAATGATAAAGATGCACTTGAACAAGGAACCACATTAAGTAGGTGACATTGCAGTGGAAGAAGCGTGTAAGAGGAGAGTCATTTAAAGCACCTCTCATTTAGCAGATTACTTTAATAGGCTTGGAAACGGGAAAAGTGGGAAGCTAGTAGGTTCTGTTGTGTAGGAATCCGCACAGTAAAAGATATCTGGATTTTACCTCCTCATTTTAAGGAACATGCACGAGTTTTGTCCTCTGCTTGCTTGCTTTATTCTAGTACGGTTTCTTTCAAGTGAATGGAGTTACGCTGTATTTACACCACTGTAAAAAGAACAGTCAAGACACTCACCAATCTAGATCGCTTCAATGAAAAGACTACTTTTCTTATTTGGAAATCAATGCAGAAATTTCTATAGTTCTGCTTTTAACACTTTTTTTTCCTAATGAAAAAGTTGCCAATAAAGTGCATTTTTGAAGACTTACATATTTATTTTTTTATGTAAGGAATAAGATTGCATTACATGTCTGAACTGATTTGGCATGAAATAAAATCTAGGCTTTCCTCATAAAAACATTTTATCATTATGCATACAACAAACTTACCAAGTAACTTTGGTTTTAAAACAGTGTTTGAAAACTATAGCACTAAATTGCAGTGCTGGATCTATTTAAATTGGGCATTTAATTATCCATACATTTAGTTTATAAATCTTGTCTGCTTCAAGAAGATTTTTAATATTAATCAGTATAAGCAGAGTTATGCAAAAAGAAATCTAAAATATGTTATGGGATGATATTGAATGTATTGCAGTGATGTTTAAGATGCTCAAGAGAACATAGTTTATTTTAATTAGGGGTTTGCCCTTGTTTTTTACAGTATTGGCTTTAGTCTCACTTCTTAAGAAACAATGGTGACTTAGACCCCCCCACCCCCAGTATTCAAGAGTTATTAGATCCACATAATTTTGGTGGTGTCTGCTGTGTGTCACTTTCTTTTCTCTGGATGCTGGTCTCCAGGGACCTTGGTTCTGAAATTTAGCCAGGGTAACTGACGTGGTTTTCCCAGCCTGTGGAATGAGACCAGCAGGAGCTGATAATCTTTCTGCTTCATAGAGGAACAAGTACACTGTCTTCCTTTGTGTGGGCCCAAGTCAATGCAGCCTTCAGGAGATATAAGGACAAGGAGGACTTGTCCCTCACAGAGGGTTGCTGTCGGTCTGCAGTCCTGTCAACACGCTCCACCTGAAAGGTTTTGAAAGACATAATATGTGAAGATGTAATACATTCAGTACAAAGAGCTCTCATTTGGTCTTGTGTATGTAAGTGGGCATCACATGCCTCTGCGGAGTTGCTCAAGAACCCGTTGTCTTTTTCCTTCCTGTGATCAAAGCTGAATATAGTGCAATTCCTCATAAAGACACAGGAAAGTTGACCAGTACCATGGGAGTGGTATCTCCAAATCCTTTTAGTGATATCTTTTATCAGCTCTATGTGTGCAGAGGGGAAAACTGTGACATATTTGTTATTAAAAAACCCACAAAAATCTCTATCAGTAGATCAGAAATTATTCACACACCTTTCCTGTGCAGTGGGAGAAGAAACAATAAATAGAATGCTGCATATATTTCTCGTTCCTGTACTTCTCAATGCTATTCATCTTTGCTTTTAACTTCAAAACATATTTTATTTACATAGCTGGGAGAGTATTATGGCAGTGGCTTTTTATGATGGTACAAGTCCTTTCTGTTGATTTCTGCAGATTGTTAGCCTTTCCCAACTGCAGCCGAAAGCATTTCCTTCAGCATAGTTCTGCTTATGACTGTTTCACATCTCCTCAGTGCTGGCTTAAATAATTATTAACTAGGAGAAAGCAGACAGGGTAGTTGTTTAATTTTTTGAATGATCAGTTCCAGGTCATATTAATTATCCTGAAAAGCATTTAACAGCTTAATAAGACAAGGGTTTGATCATAAATGTCTTTTTCATTTGTTTGTGTTATTTGAGACTGTTGTAACTGGTTGCTCAATGGTCTGTGTCATGCATGTGTATTATTAGCTCTCAGTGGCACATTTTATTCAGTTGTCACTAATGGCACAGAATGGCTTCCCCATCATTTTCTCTTGGAATACCAGATAAGAGAGCAAGATCAGTGACAGTTTTATCAGTGAGTTACATTAAGATGCTCTTTGCCACTCATAAATCAATGTATTTTCTTCTCAGACTGGTCCCTGTTCTCCATTTGTCAGTGCCACTCCACCGTCTCATTTGCCAAATGAATAACAAAGTTCTCATTAAATTAATGCTGTGATTTTTTGCACTGGATTACCTGCAATATGTTCAGTTTGCTATTTTGATTTTACTGAAAAATGGCTCTCAACTACCAAACAATAAATAGCCACAGTTAAATAAGAACTAAAGAAAGTAAAATGGTATTTGAGTTATAAAATCAGTTATGGCTCTTGACTGAAAATTCAGCAGTAATTGGGGAGGTTAGAGGCAGTGCAACACATTATTTCAGCTTCCAGACCTACAGTATGGTCACTTGTCTTTTTATTTGTGCTAAGTAATACAGTAGGGGAAGAGAAGAAAGCAGCAGCTTCTTAGTCACTCTCCCCTTGGATAAGTCTGCACCTGACAGGTTTATACTAAGACAAATCAAGGTATATCTTATGTACCTACTAGCTTTAAAGGAATGAATTTTCATTTGCTGACTAAAGAAAGCCAAAACACCTTAGCATTTAACCCACAGAGAAACAACAATCCTGCTACAGTCACTAGAAAATGAAGATTGTGCTCTGCTTTCATCTTAGATGTGGCAGAGGGCAAGCAAGGAGCAGCAACCAGTTTGCAATACTCCAGTCATGGAAATTAGTCAGAAAAGCAGGAAATCCAACCATACAGCCGCTCCTCAAGCCAGGTTAAGCCCTTGCTTTGAAAGCAGTCCTGTGCCAACATTTGTTGACCCTTGGCTAAAGGCTCTTGCAAATCAGTGTAAAATAAAGTAAAAAGAATATTAAACTGTCAAAGAAGAAACAGGGAAAAAGAATGTGGGTTTTGGCAGTCAATTAGCATTAGCAATGAACACAGAAGCTGCTAGTAGATAAGTAAAGCAAGGTGAGCTTGTAAAAAGCACATGGTATGACATGAAGATGAGAGTTAGAAGGCTAAGCGTAAGAGATGGCTCTGAAAAGAGCGAAGACTTGAAATCAGGTCATTTCCTGAATCACCAATTTAGATGAAAAAGAGCAATAGGAGCCATAAGAATGCAAAACCAGGTTTCCAGGTTATTGTGGGTGTGGCATGTTACCGTGTACCACTGATTATGCTGCCACATCTGAAGACTCGTGACCTAAGCATCCCTTCAGTTTTTAACTGTCCTGTTGTCTCATTCTGACACCACAGCGAAACAGTTCTGTGTATGCCGGGCTGCCACGGCTGGCATTACTAGACAAGGCATCACTAGTCCTGGAAAACTTTAAAAACCCAAACAAAAACAAATTAATAGTACAAACATCTCCAGTGTAGAGGATATCTCTTGTCTGGGGAAGCTGGTGCCCTGCAACATTTGATGATGTTAAGGATATCATCTAGAATTGCTAAAAGGAGCAGGGTACAGGAGCTACTACTGAAACCAGGACACTGGGTAATTTCAGTATTTCTTATGACTTGCTCAGAAGGACTTGTGGCTAGTTATTAGGCTACATGCTTTGCTATTCTGATCAAGATTCACATTTCTTTACCTTGCCTTACGCACTGTAGTTCATTGAAGAACCTACCATGTCACTCGCAGAGGTGATCAGCTCCGGTGCCGGCATATTCTGCAGTGGAGCGGGGCATCATGGCGTACAGGGGGGTTTCCTGAGCCTGGGGAACCCCAGGGGAGCACAGAGACTCACCAAGAGCCGGCAGCTCACATGAGAGCAGCTGACGAGGCCACGAGTAACGGCGGCCACCCCCAGCTCCCACAAAAGGCAGCCCTGGGGAGCGCTGCCACCAGGACGGGCAAACAGGGCGTGGCACGGCAGTTTGCGCTGAAGGGTGCGCAGGGAGGGCACCTCTTCAAAGGAGGGGCATCCCACTGGCTGAGTGGGAGATCTGAAGTATACATAACCCAGCAACTGGGGAGGGAGAGGCTGCAGTGCAGACCTCAGACTGCAGGAAGCACCTAGACCTTTCTCCTGGGGCAGGGACAGGCAACAGACCTGCCTGCAAAAGGTGTGCCCCGGTGGAGGACCTCCTGCAGCAGGTGGCTGGACTGCAGGAGGTGGTGAGGAGGCTGTGTAACATCAGGGAGCCTGAGAAGGGGTTAGATAGCTGGTTCCTAGCACCATCTGCAGTGGACCCACAGCCAAAAACTCCCCCACCAGCACATACAGAAGGGAGGGGGGCCAATAATGCGAAATAATGGGCATCTCGCATCGGGAGAGATGCTGGAGCTGACTAAGGCAGCCTGATTTGCTCCCTGTGTAACCAGCGCAACTACAAAAAGGCAGCAGGTGATAGTAGTAGGCGACTCTCTTCTGAGAGGTCCTCATGGGGGACTTCAACCACCCCAGTATCTGTTGCGGGGACAACACAGAAGGCCATAAGCGATCCAGGAGGTTCCTGGAATGCATTGATAATACCTTCCTTCTCCAAGTGATAGAGGAGCCAACAAGGACAGGTGCTGTGCCGGACCTGGTTCTCACCAACAAGGAGGGGCTCATGGGGAATGTGAAGCTCAAGGGCAGCCTTGGCTGCAGGGACCATGAAATGGTGGAGGTCAAGATCCTTAGGGCAGTGAGGATGGCACACAGCAAGCTCACCATGGAAAGGGGGCTCGGAACTAGATGATCTTTAAGGTCCTTTCCAACCCAAACCATTCTATGATTTCAAAACCAAAATGAAACCAACAGCAAATTAAGCAACTCCTAAAGAATGGAAAGCAGTGCTTCGTTTTGGACAACTCAAAATAAGTATGAATTCTAGATAGTTTCTCACTTTCAGAAAATAAAGGGTGATACTTGAAATGCCTTCCTTTAATTTTAAGGGCTGCTAATCTTCTTGTGCTGGGGGCTCCTAAGGGAAGGAGATGAGGCCATTTTCTTACACTTCTCTCTAGCAAACAGCAAATATGTACATCTGCTTCCTCTTAAAGATGCTTTATTCTGCAGGAGATGAGAGACCTTCTGTGTTTCCCAACATAATAAGCATCATTGTCAGCTTCCTGCTTTCTGTACTGCTCCTTTTGTGGGGACTTGTAACACAGTTCCATTTCTTCAGTGCCTGTATGTTTTCTCAATTGAGCAGGAGGATTCACTGAGGAAAAACAGGTTCTAAGAGAACCCAGAGAATAAAGACTGATTGGGCATATTGGTTATGTGGTTATAGAAGGAACACTTCAAGTTGTGTGCTGACCATGTTCTTGTGAGCAATATCTCATAGTAGTTAACTCATAGTAGTCTTTTACATTGTTGTAAAATTGTTTGTATTATCCTGCTAAACTTTGGTTTTCAGAGAACCTTTCAATCAGACTGAGGTAGGAGACTTTTTTTATCTTTGCGAAGAGTCAGCTGCCCATTTGCTGTGTTTCTGTCCAGTGTCCGTCAAACCATTAAATTAGCTGAATTCTGTGAACTGTAATATCTGATATTTACAACAGGTAAATGGCATAGTAAAGATCAACATAGGACACTGCAGTAACAGCATGTTGAAATTAAGTTAATAAACCCAGATTTTCTGATGTGTATATTTAAGTTATTCACACTTATCTATGGTGTCATGATTGCATTTATCAGCTCCTTTTAATGTTTTTTTTCAGTAGTGCTGAACCTATTGTAAAAGACATGGTTATAAATAAAGGAAAATAATTGGAAATCAGAATTCTTCTTTTAAGTACAAGGCAAGATACCAATTAGCTTATGCACTGGAACAGGTTGCCCAGAGAGAATGTGGAATCTCCATCCTTGGAGATTTTTACAAAACTTGCCTGAGCAAGGCCTTGAGCAACCTGATCACACTTTAAAGCTGCTTTGGGCATCCCTTCAGATCTGTCTTCCAACTTAAACTTTTCCACTCGTTTGAAGCATAAAATCTGTCTTCGAGATTTTGAACAATACTTACTTTCTGTGTTGCTCATTTGTTGAAGTCTTTGTAGAAGCATCTGAGAAATGGGGTTGTCATGTCTAAGCTGTTGTTGCACTGGTCTCAGTTAAACAGATGGATGACAAGTAATATGATCAAAGGAACACTTGTTTTTGTGTATAATGGGGTCTATAAAACAGTGTGGAAAAGCTGTACGATAAGCCTGTAATATACATATAACAATAATAATTTATTTTTCTGCAAGACCTATCTTAGCATGATTTGCACGTATAATGAAGCAATGTAAACTTCCATATTATTTGATTTCTATCATAAAATATTTCTTATTTATCGAGAGACATCTTGCTGTTCACAGTTTGTTGCAGAATGCTCTGAACTGTGAGGGTAGATTTTTCACTTTTTTAATTCAAAAAAATGATACCCTTCCTAGAAAGGAGTATAGAAAAATAATAAATTGTTTTGCCAGGAAGATGGATTTTTCTTTCTTATTTTGTTCAATACTAATTGGCCTCCAATTGTAAGTAATAATATCAACCATATGAAAAAATATTTTTAAACACGTTGCCATATCAGATGTTGGCTCTGGAGTTTTGTCTGGCATGTCAAGAACTCTGGTAGTTGAGTCACTTTCTAAAACATCTTTCTGGAGACTTCATATCATTCATTTTGTAATTCCGTAACTGTATCCTGACACATCAGCCTTCTTGTTGGAAATAATATTCTCTTGGTTAATAGTACAAGAAATTACCCTTGAGATATTTATTTTGCTATAAATTTTCTTGGTCAGTAATAATATGCTGACATTTCTGCTGAGAGAACTTGATGAAATCTTGTGGTTTTGACCTGTCCTTGAGAATCACTCCTGGGAAAAGTGCACACCACAGCAGAAAATACTGGAGTTCTGGTGTGATGGTGTCATGTTATATTCATTAGAAGTACGCAGAAATTGAAATTTTGTTAGCCTCAGAAAAGGATGAAGTATGAACCTCTGTACTGGAGAGGAAAGAGATGAGTGGCAAGGAAAGAGAAAATTTATTTGTTCTTGCCTGATTTCTGCCCTTTTTGGGCTTACACTGTCAGTACAGATGGAGAAGACCAGTGAGCTTGCTTTCTTTCTGTCCTCTGTTTTGGATCAATCTGAATCTTCTTCCACTTCAGTTTCACCAAGTGTTTTATTATGGCTTAACTTTACGGTATTTGTTGTTAGTTTGTAACTTGATTTAAAATGTTAATAATCCCAACAATTATAATGAGAGCTACAGAGTTCCTAGACAATGACGTCTTTATTCAAACTGTACCTTAGTTGTCCTTCTGTACCTTAGTGCTGTATTCCCCAAATCTCAAGTGTATTTAGGTGAGCAAGGTAGGATCCATCAGTCTAAGCAAAGACATCTGTACATCAACAAGTTTGGGTGTTAGTGTCCCATGCAGGTTATTCATCTTATCCAATGTTAGAGGTCTAACATAGGTCAGCCGGATAGTTTCTCAGCATGAACTATTAAGGAATGATCAGAATAGATGGTAGCTCTCTGAAGTTAGGTGAGGTAGGTCCTTATCCTGCCCTTTACACATAGGGAGCTAAGGTAATGCTCATACGAAGAACTCTTCAGAATAAGCAGAAACTTGAACCTAAGCTAAGCAAAAGTGTTTTTTAAATGCTGATTTGGGGTCAAAACTAGATCCCTAGACACAACAAAATGGTTCACAGGTTCAGACTCAGTTATGAGAGCCCTGAGCCCTTGTAGGGCTCTATTTCTGGCCTCTTTGTTTGAATAGTCCTGTGACAGAAGCTCTGCCTCAGTGTTGTAGCCACCAAACTGTTTTTCATTACAGAATGTTCTACCATTAAGCCTAGCAATTTCTAAAGTACTAACGCATTTCAAGTTGTCAAAAGGGAAATGGCTTCGGAAGGCAGAATGAAAGATGGAGAGCTCTCTCTCAGTGACATGACTGCATCTGGAGCCTTTGTTGAGACTTGCTAGAGAAAGACTTGAAGGTTGAGAACGGCAAGACCTCATTGCCTTTCCAGGGCTCTGACATGTGGCAGATGCATTGTAATATATTGATTCAAAGAAATCCAAACT
>NW_010516940.1:38443-52952 GCF_000687285.1 Phaethon lepturus | reverse complement strand
TGCAGGCGGCGGCGCGCATGCGCGTTGCTGTTTTCGCGCAGAGGTGGCAGCAGGTGGGGAGCGGGGTGCGGGGAGGCGCCTTCCTCCGTCCCCTCACGTGTGGAGGGATCCCGGCGGTGGTCTCTGCGGGTCACAGGTAGGTTTAGCGTGCGGCAGGGCACAGCTGGGGTATGCTGCTGGGTTCTGAAGGCATAGAGAGCTGGGCAATCCCAGGCAGTTGTCTGATTGCATTCTGTCTCACGCATCAGGGTAGGTGAGGCGGAGGCGCATCCTATGCCGCACCTGGCGGGTGTTTGGGTGGGACAGGGGCACATCAGGCTGCCTGATGCCTCGAAAGCATTTCCTAACTCTTTGTCCGAATTGGGGATGGCGTGACCTAGGCTGTGTCGTATGCAGCCAGTGGATATCCTCGCAAATACTGTGGGCGTTGATGTTGCGTGTTGTGGTGGATGGGCTGTGGAAGCAATGAAGAGAAAACGTTTTTTCTTATTATTGCACTCAACAGCATCCTGATGAACTGCGGATTAAAGTTTCTGAAGCATATGGGCATGCTAACTTACTGGAAATGAAGGTGTTTGGGTTGGGGGGGAGGGCCTAGTTGCGCCTTATTTCTGCGATGTCGTCAGTAAACACGGCCAGAGTGGCCACTCCAGGTTGTTGTGGAGGTTCACATCAAACAAAATGGCAAAAGTTAACAATTTAAGTAGTATATTCATGTGACATTTGAACTTTTAATTTTCCTTCAACTTAAGCATTTAAAATATTGAAACTATTCCTGGTGAAGCGTTTCACATTTTAACTCTGATTTGACAGTGGGTCCTGTTAGAGATGTAGCATTGTCCTCAAGCAGTTTTTTCTTTTAACCGGTATATATCCATCTTATTAGATCTCCTAATCTTTGACAGATATCTAGTGGAAATGCCTACAGTAGAATTTTTTGTTGCATAGTAGTAATTTTGAAATAAATCTACGTAGTGTAGTATCAGTGTGGCCGTTAACACAGATAGACTGGTTGGATGGAAAAATTGGATGGAATTGTCAATGGAAAAATATTCTCTTAAAGGGGTGAACAGCTCAGTTGTTCTAGGCAACAGTCAATGAGCTGAAAACTGCAGCCTTCGTGCAGTCACAGAAAAATAACACTTGTGCAGCTAGACAGCTTATTTAACGTGCTAAGTGGCGGAAGTAAGAGGATGTTAATAAATATGTTCAGTCAATATCTCAGATTATACAAGTAAATACAATATTATTATGAATAAATTTATTGGAATTTGCATCTGTAAGAACAGGATGTTACACACGCGTGCTATTTGTTAGCCTTGAAGGTTAAAATATGTTTTGGGCCATTATCTGTTACACCGGTTTGAGCTAGTCAAATTATTACAGTTATTAATATTTCCTTTATATTTAGGTTTTTAAAAATAAAAATGTGAAGAATGTGCTTAACTTCTGCCTAAATCTAAAATAAATAAGTTAAATATTAACTGTGTACACAAACAGCAGATATCAGTGTAAGAAATAAGTATGTTTTTCTGATTAGGTACTGGTTTGTGCAGTCCTACAGGAAGGTATGAACGAGAATATTACCTCAAATAGTAAGAATTCTTTGGAGGGGAAAAAGCCAAACACAAAAAACACTGCTCATTGAGATGTAATCGTGGGTAGGTAATTTCTCAGTTTTCAGATATCTGAAATGGGGCTAGTGGTAGTTGTCAAGCCCATCGTAAAATGAATTCAATAATGACTGCATGAGGACTTGTGCAATTCATGAATCATGGCAACTACACCCACTATTTATTCCTCAGGTCTGGCAGTTATCTTACTATTTTGTATGCTCCAGAAGTATCAAATCAAATTCCTATGTACGTATAATCCAGAAAGGAATTGTACTAATAATTTTGGATAGCAATACATTTTTTCAATAACTGCCAAATAATTAAAGTACGGAAAAGCTTGTTTTGTCACTGTTTATAAGTAACAGCTCATTGTGTGTTCTTTTTCAAAGAATCTCAAGAGATCTCTGTGTTCTTATCGTTAGGTTCTTCTTAGTAGTAGACTTACTACGTTGCTTTGAGTAAAAGGCTTTTTATCAGCTGCAGCCTTGCTACCAAATGTAACAGTGCTGAACTGATGCTTCCTGTGATAATAAGGAATAGTGTTGTATTTTGCTGTATGAATTAATTTAACAAGACTATCTGGAATGTTGTGTAGGCTTGAAACTGATCATAATGGTACTGATTCATAGAAGCATACAATAATTATATACATCTATCGAAACAGACATTTTGATGCTCTTATTGAGGGACCTATTAATTCTCATTTCCTAGCCATTACAAAGTCTGTTTCCAGTAAGATGCAAATCCCAATAGATGTGGATACATGCCATACTCTGCCGCATTTGCTGATACCTCCTGTTTTAGCTTGTATTGTTATGCCCATTTCACATATTTAGAAGATCAGCATTAACTGTAGTATGTTAGTTTTCCTGTAAAGGCTCCTTTAGAAATGCTTCCATTTGGGGCATAAAGACAGGAAATGTGATATAATATAGATATGCTTTCCTCAGAGCATGGGAGGTCATCTTGCTAGCCAAGAGACTGAACAACCTATGAGTAAAAATAGTTTAATTTTAAAAACTGATTTTACGGAATCTGTTGCAAACAGAAACAGTTTACATGTGAAACAATTTTTAAAATCCTATTTTAGTAACTGATTCCTAATTAGTAATGAAATCCTGATTCATTGTGTTTGATTGTGATTTTTGGGAGAAGGCATTTTTTCTGTTACAAACAGTATTTCCACAGTGAAAAGTAGTTCACTAAACCAGACACTCTATTTTCCTTCCAAAACAAGAAAAAAAATCAGATTTCTCTCCATCTAGGTGTTTTTAATAGGATAATCATTAATAAGGCTTATCTGGGCTTATTGTCAGAAAGTATATTTATGCCAAAAATCTCAAGGTTATTCATGAAATGCAGATAGTAAGGCCAAAAGATACTTTACCAGTATGTTGCCCTTACCCAGATAGTTTGCAAGTTGAATGCATTTTTTCTATTTGATTTCCAGCTGGTGTTCTTCTATATTATGGGCTAGTTAGATGTTTATATTATGAGTTTATTTTGGAAATTACTACAGTGACACTGATGTATATCAGTTTTCGTAAGGGATGTTAGATGAGGAAATAAGTTACAAGTTATAAAACTATTATGATATGTGAATGCGGGTTTTTTGTTTTGTTTTGGTTTTCCTCCCCAGTATATTTTTATATAATATTCCTCTTAAATGGACTGAAATAAGATTTTTAATATTTTTTAGTTAAATCTGCAGCTGGACTCTTTACTTCTCTATAGTATGTGACATTACTTTGGGAGATTAACCTACACACTCAAAACAGTTGGGAGTTCATACACTGGCCAACACAAATAATGCTTTCATGATGAATATTTGTAATTCTAGTATTTCAGTTACAGTCACTGCACTATATGCTGTACTGTATGAAAAAATGCTCTCCTGTTCCCACCCACCATACTATAATAAACTCTTTGACAAGCAGCAGTGACTTATCCAAATGGTTGTTGTGTAGGACAAAAAACCAACTTGGTTTTGGTTTTTTTTTTTTGACAGCTCATTAAGAAGTGGAGAGAAAGTTAGGTTGTTCTCTAAAGTGATTTCTGTAATCAGCTGTTCTTGTTAAGTTGGACAGTTACAGAATGTCTGAATAAAGTTTAAATGTGAGTTGGGTAATACTTCATATCTAAAATTCCTGTAGCTTAGTCTTGTTTGAGATATTAAAGCCTGGTGGCTGATCCCAAAGAAGGTAACTGTAAAGTCTCCTAGCTTTGAGATTTTATCTGGAGCATAGATTTTGTCAGCCTTTAAGTTCTGGTTATCTTTTTAAAAGCAAAATATTGCATGTTGTTATGGGATCTTAATTTTCATTTGTCTGCAGAGATTTTGTGTATGATTTGTAGTGTATTTAGGTGTCTTATCTTTTTTGTTTGTGTGGGGTTACCTTTTTTCCCCTCCCTATTTCTGTAGCAATGGGGGCCAGAAAATCCTTGAGTTCACATGTAGAATGTTTAAGTCTCTGGAAGCATCTGCTCATTAAAGATCGTTATTAGACTACAGAACAGACTATAAAAGTGAGTGTGATCAACTTCAGAGATACAAAGTACTGAGATTAGTTATCCAAAAATGGGCTCTGAGGAATGCATTAGTAATTTTTCTAGAATGGTAAAGATTGAACTAAATCAGTGCATTCTATAGCTTTTCAAGGTGTAAACAATTGAATTGTGATTCAGAACTGGGAGTCTGTTTTGTTTGGTTGGGGTTTTTTTTTGTCTTTAGTTGCATGTTCTAGTTCTAACCTGGGTTCTGTCTTGACTATTGCTTTACATATATAGATATGCAAAAAAACGTACCAAAGTTGAGAGCAGAATTTCAGCTACAGTTGAGTTTTATGTTGCTTTGTATTTAGGTTTTCATTTGAGGTTGTTAGTATTAAACAAAAACCAGAATGCTATTAGTGAAAAATAAATGCCTGCATGAAACTTAAAAGATGTATGAATAAGGTTATTAAATGGCACTTAGGAATCCCACTAATAAAACAAATGTGTTTAACAAATATAAATTATCTTTTTTTGCATAAGCAGAAAATTGCAAAACGGGCATGTGACAAAAATGTTTAATTGTGTCACAGCCCTACAAGTTTTAACAGAAATCTGATGAGTTCTAGTGTAGTAGTCTAATTTTATGTGATCATTGTTTGTCAGTTGTTCTATCCTTAGTCATTCTTCAAAGCTTGTTGGCTTTCAGTAAATTTGACAGAGTATTAAGTATCAAAGATGACTAATTCCTGCAAATTTTGTGAAAACAAGCATCTGGGGTGAGGAGAGGCTATCATTGTCCCCAGTGAGGGAACCTGGCAGTTACATGTTGTTTTGGGGGATAACTTGCTGTCAGTCAGGACATGGGTACCTTTGTTGGTCAAAGCAGTATGGAGGCTGTAGCATCAACATGCAGCTTCGGACTAGATGTGTACGTGCACTTGCTTGCCCAGTGTTGTACGGCACCAATGATAACCAGAGGTTACTCTGATAAAAAGTAGCAAGACAATGTTTATAAATCTGCAGGAAACGTGGTTTCATTAGTTCTGCTGTTCACTCATTATCTTGTTTAGTACCACTGACAGATACTTTTTAAAACTGCCAGTGTGTTTACAGCAAGGCTGCTCCCCCTGTCATTCCTCCCTCTTGTTGTCTTGTTTTTTTTGTTGGTTGTGTTTGTTGGGGGCGTTTTGGGGTTTTTTGGGGGTTTTTTGTGTTTTTTTTTTTTTTTTTTTTTTTTAAGTAACGATTCCTTGGTGGTGTAGCTGAAGGCATAATATTAACTGTGGTATTAAAGAAATGCCTGATCCTCAGTTTTATGTCAGCTTCCATCATATCACTGTGGAGGAATTCAGAATGCTATGTATATTGTATAAATGCCCTTTATGTTCCTTCGGGATTTATGAGTACTTTAAAGGGCATAGCTTTTTTTTTTTTTAAGTGTTTTATTTTGAGCTGTGCATGTTATAAATGACTAAAAATTGTACTGAGAAGCTACCAGCTCTTGTTTCTTCTAGGAACAAACACCAAATCATGTGAGATCTTAGTAAATTAGATGGCTCTGTGCAAAGTTGTTTTTTTTTTTTTTTAATAATTTATTTTCTAGGATACTTAGGTAAACTGGCAGAGCTTGTTTGCTGTGTGTAACTTGGATATTTTTAATACAGGAGAAATGTTTTTCTCTTCTAGATCCAATTTCTGAAAATGCTGTTAAGTAAATTCACGTACTCAAAGCACATCATTTTATGAATTATATGACTCTGGATATTTCAGGTAGCGTTAAAATAACCTGTATAATTGCTCTTTCATTTTGTGCTGTCCTAAGCATTATCCTCCATTTCACAATAGTGTAGAGAAATGTTATGGTTAAAAAAACGATGAACCCAAACCCTGACATGAAAGTAAATTCCTTCTACCTTTGCCTTCAATTTACTGCAGTTTCTAGAAGGTCATTTAAAAAAAGATGTTGCAGTCTAGGTTTTTTTTAAGTCTTTCAAAATATGTTTAGTAGGAAACTAGCACATAACCATACATGCTTGCTGACTTCAGTCAATATACTGAAAATTTCCATCACTGGTTGTACCTTCAAGTGGCTTGGGATTATGGGAAGACCTCAAATGTTATGTGGACTTTGACTTCCTGAACTCTAGTATTCCTTGTCTCATGATCATCATGGACTCCTTTCTCCCAATAGGTTAGTTTTTATCTGCAAAGTTCTTGCAGTCCAAAGTGAGAATTGAGATGTTTCCTGAAGTCAGCCTACTGGCCTATGCAAATATTAGGAATAAAGGAGAGTTTCAGTAGATGGTCTATTGAGACTTCAGCTGCATACAAACAGTAGTAGTCTCTCATGATTTTCATCAGTGTAAGAGCTGTTTTGTCCACTTAATGTCAACTAACATTCCAAAAAAATAACAAAAAAGAGCAAAAGAAGAGGGTAAAGGAGAAAAGTGTATGAAATGTGGTTTGTACACAAGGAAATGTGGATGATATGTAGCAGACTGGTTTCTAAGCATGTAATTAGAGCAAAAGAAATTGGTTGCTTTTTTACTGCCCTTGTAATGTGAAATGGCATAAAACCCATCTGAAAGTCCAGAATTTTCTGCCTCCCCTTGATTCTTCAGGGTAGGAGCCCCAGTATAAAGTCTGACTCTATGTAATGATATTTCAAAGAGGTGTGTGTGGGTGATATTACTTATACAGGGCAACAATTAGAGAAATGACAGGGTATCATTCTCTTGCGTTTCTTGTTTGATGTTCATGAGAAGGTTGGAAAATGGAAGCTCTGTTTTAAAATTTAACTTATGACTAGAATAATTGAACTTGCTGAGATGATACTGCAGCATGTTGGCATGTCATCAAAAAGGGCAGAGTTAAGGTTGTTTGGCATTTTTATTATGTATTTAAGAGAAATCTAAACATAATAGGTTAAGCTTAAATTCCATTCTGAATCTTTTTTTAAATGCCTGATTTTCTAATTTTTTGAGAACCTCTATAGATGCCACCCTAAGTAGCATTAAGAAATTGTAGTCCCACACTAATACAAGAATTCCACATTAGTGTAGGTTCACTTTAATATTTCCTGGAACAAAGCATTCTCAGATGAGTTATTTCACTCCTAATTTTGTGTTTAAGTAAATGTCAGGTTTTATTTTAAAAATAGTTCGGTTAATACTTTTTAACATATTAACACGCCTGTGTATGTTAACCAAAGCATGTTGAAGTGAAGTCTTGAGTAAACGCATATGGTTTCTTACTATTCAGCTAGATTTTTTGCAGCTAGATGTCTGTATTAACATATCAGTACCTCTGCCTGTTCATGAAGCTTTCTGACAAGGTAAGATGATTGACCGCAGCAACTGGAGTGTAAATGGGTTCTGTTTTCTCTGGCCTGATGAAAGTGTTCTCTGATTTTTTTTTTTTTTTTTCCCCTCCAAGTAGTTATGCCTGTTCAAACCTATTTAAGTCATTGAGATTCCATATATCGAGCTCCAAGACTGAATGTTAGAGAATGCAGTGTAGTACAAGTGCAGCTCTTGGGTTTGGGGTTAGAACCTCCCTAGGTATTTGCTGAACTTCCAGGAGTGGAGGTCAGCTTTCACCTTTTGATGTAGGAATTTTGTAGGTGTGCTGAACATAGAATTCTCTTCTATTTAAAACATCACTACTGTGGAAATCGAAATGTATGTGTATTTGTCATATGAATGAAATACTAAGTTTGAATTTTGAAATGTTACAAGTTACTGTAACATACATACCTGTAAGCTGAAGGTGTTCTATTTATGAAGTTCAGAGTAAGCAACATGGGGTTATAATTGGCTAATAGAAAATGTTTCTTTTGAATTGGTTGTAAACTTCTTTTTTTTTTTTTTATTTAATAATAGGACTTGGTGGGGAAAAAAGCTTCAGTGTAGTGGGTAACTTTGAATTAATTGTAATGAAGTTGTTCTCCAGTCTTCACAAATTTGTTTTTGAGAGACTTGTCTTTTGGGCATTTGAACTTCAAGCATATTTTAATTTAGTCCTCTGAATCTGTACAGTATTATCACAGATGATAATAGTGTAGCTGTTTACATGTATGTGGCATGTGCTTTTTCTTGTGTTGCAAATCATGCTTTTGTTTTTGTCCTTGTATTAGCCAGATGATGTATTTTAACATTTTTTAAGTTTGAAGCACTAACTGTGGTGCTGATGCATGCATCAGACAACTACTGCTGGCATGATTAATCAGTCCTGAAATAATCAGCTCCAGCTGGCAACAGACATGCACAGTTATGTAAGTTTAGACATTTTCGTAAAAGAAGTAGATGGATGGCATGTTCTCCCACTTCTGGGTGGGGGCTTACCATGTTGGGCTATTTTTTCGTAGGAGGTTAGGAATAATAAAAGGTTAATTTCCTTCAGGATTGCCCCACGTGCACTTGCAGTTACTTTGTTTTAGTATAGCCATATTTGGATTTTGTAGAAGAGGTGCGATGGAGTAAAGCAGATATAGAGGAGATCCCTCCAGAACAGATCCACTGTTGCCTGGACAAGAGCAGGTGGTTGGCATTAATGAACAGGTTATTAAATTGTGTATTTGTTTGACAACCCCTCTGTTTCCCTCATAGGTTCCCAAACCAGTTCTTTAGAAGCAAACTACTCAGTATCATTACAACAAAATTACAGCAAAATTGCTGAAGAGATTCTAGATCTGTCTCTTCTTTGAAAAGCTTACACAACATACTGCATCATTTATAAAGAATTAGATACTTAATTTCTGTGGGCATTGAAGTTCTGGAGTGTTCTCGGGGTTTTTGCTAGCTTCTTTATTTATAAAGTGAACTTCCTTTTTTTTTCCCTCCAAGTAAAACTGTTTTATTGGGCAACTAATATTGCACAGTATTTCAAAATAGATGGTGCTGTAAGAAGGTATAGATCAGTTTCTGAAGCTTTTTTTTTTTAAAGACTGAAATGAGGCTGCTCTTGAAAAGTATTCCCTAATGTTTGTCAGTTTTATGCGTGATCTGGCTCTGTATCTGTGGCTGTTAATGTGTGACATGGATTCTGAACTGCCTGGAGTCGGGAGGGATTTGAAGTATGCGATACAAATCCTGGATCACAGACCTAGGAGGGCTGCCTCTCAGTGGGTTTTGGCTTATTTTAGTTTTCTGGTTACCAGTTGTGCTCTGAGTAGCTGCAATGTTGCAGCCGTGCATTAACCATTTCCTGCCTCTCAAAGAAGCTATTCCTCTGGCCCCCTCTCTGCCTGTGCAGTTTGTTGCAGTGTGGCAAAGGGGGAGGTGCTTTGCTGTATAAATGTTTTATCCACTGCTGAGTTGTCACTGAGTGGCTGGTCTTGAGTCCACATTGCAGCCATCTTAATCACATTTTTCAGTGCAGCTGAGACAGTGCAGTTTCAAAATGGCTGACGAAGTGCTGTTCATTGCAGCAGTTCAGCTTGACTGTATGCAAATGAGCACAGCTGTTGGCATCACACGCTCCAGATCTTAGAGGTAAGCAATAGCTCTGCTTTGCTGAGAAACAATTTCAAACTTTGTTTAGGCAAAATTAAGTCAATCTAAGCTGTATAAGCTATCTTAAAATATTTTTCCTTTCTTGTCAACAGGAGGGTGTTTTGGCGGTTTTTTTGTTTTGTTTTGTTTGGTGTTTTCTGTTTTCCCTCCCCTCTCTCACTGAACTAATTCATAGACCTCTATCCTTTCTCAATTACTGGCTAGATTGGGTGGGACAGGAGAGGTCAAAGGTCATACCCATATGTCTGGCTAATCAAATTACTTCATTTTGGCTTACTTCCTTACCGGGCCAGAAGAGCTCTCACTTTATGCTGCCCTTTTTCAAAAGCTTGCCTCATACTTTAACTAAAACATAAAATAAACTTTTTATGAACTTCATTACATTTTTGTAACTAAGTGGTTAGATTTACATTTCTTTATCATATTTTCAACATGTAACTTTTCCCAATGGTAGATAAGAACTACAAAACCTGTGTAAATACAGTGGAATAGCAATGATTATGTAAATGTTAACTATTTTGCAGATAGCGGTTATTTGCTACTCAAGAATAACGCTACTATAAATTCTGCAGAACTACTACAAATGATAGAATGAAAGTTTCAAGGTAAATTATTCTTTTGTTTCTTTTGCTGAGCTTCAAAGTGCTAGTGGTTTCACATGGCCTAATCTTTTCCTGTCTGTGCTACTGGTTGGCGGCCTAGCTATCTGTCATCCTCAACACTCATTAAAAGGTAGTTGATAGGTGTCAGTGCTCAGGGACATGAAGGTGGAAGAAAAGCAGTGCTCAGCTTTTTTCCATGGGGGAGGTGGAGAACAGAAAAGGAGGGGAAGACATTTTTCCTCATGACTCATTCATTTTCTTGTTTCGTGTCTGTCTCAAATACCTCGTTAAGGTCTTTATGGGATCTTAAGCTGGATATGAGTTAATCTGAGAGTAATTAAATAGGGAGTTACTTGAAGTTCTCCAGAAATTTATCCAGAGCAGCAGAAAAGCTGGATGTAACTCGTAGTATTTTCCTGCCTGAAGTTGAACTTTGTTCCAAGGATATGAAAGCCAGTACTAAACACCTAAGATTAGCCCTTCTTCAATATTTTTGCATCTTAATTTGGTGCATTTAGCATACTCTGTAACAAAGCACCTGGTGGTTAAATTAGTTTTTAAATATCTGTTCCCATAAATGATCTTCTATTGTTAGACAATATGATCTTCTGTAGTTAATGACAATACACTGTTGATAAAGAAACAAGTATTCTGGGCAGATAGTGCATATCGGGTTCTCAGGAGACATGGTTTCTCCATGTTTACCGTGTGCATTTGGTATGAAGAAATAAAAAAATAAATCGGTAAAATACAGGATTTTAAGCCTAGGTTGATTGCTGACTTCAGGTAACTGTAAATCTGTATGTAATTAGTCATAGGATTTTCCTGCTTTAGGATAAAAGTTCAGAGACAGGAGTAATGCGAATGTGTGGTCACAGGCGCTCATGAAATGCTGGTTGGTAGGTAGTTTTATTGCTAGTGGTATTTTGTTTAGTGGATTTGATTTAAGGCAGATTTTAGTTCATAGTGGCTTTTCTTGATGGGGTAAGATAGTTAAGATCCTGAGAGCATTTGCGTACTTCTGTTGTCTGAGTTTTCAGACATCTTCATTCTATTCACATGCACTTATCAAGATAATATGTGAAGTTTTGCCATACATTCACCTCATCTAATGAATGCAGATTAATAATACAGTGAGATTTCCTTCATCCCATCCCCCAAACAATAATCTTTCTGGTTTTCTTCAAGATACTCTTGAGTCAAGTCATATTGAGCCCAGTCTTATAAATGATTACTGAGGTTTGTGTTTGTGTGGTTTTTAGTCAGTTATTGTTGATTAATTCCAGGTATCATTAACTCATATTGTTCAAAGCAAGCCGAAACAATTCATTCTTTATAATAAGATCACCAAACTCTTACTTAGTAATCGTTGAAGGGGATGAAATTTTATGCCTGAAACATACTTGACCATAGACATCCGGTGGTGGTTTTGTTGTTGGGGGTTTTTTTGGTGTGTTTTTGTTGTTTGGTTGTGTTTTTTTTTTAAACTAACATACAAAAATGTTACAAAACAGTAGGCATATAAAAATTGTCAAGTGATACTGGTTCTGTTGGTTTGGGGTTTTTGTTAACCCCCTCCTTAATGGGAAGATGAAAAGGAAAAGTAGCATATTTTCTGAAGTTTGCTGTAAGGAGTGGTTCTTCATATGCATTACATTTGAGTAAAATATTGTATATTCACACCATGTCTTTCATATAGACCTTTTTGAACTTTTGTGTTGCCCATGTTTTTTTGTGAGCTGAGTAAGCTTACTCCCATTTTACAGAAAAGGCATGGAGAGATTGCCAGAGTTCAGAGGAAAGCTTTTGTCTCAGTGTGTTCCTTTCCCTTTGCTTTTGGCTTACTTTGCTCTTCAACAGGCCATTCTGAAAACAGTATCATTCTTGGAAGTGCTGTACAAAATGACTGGCCCATTAGGGAACTGTAGCATTTTGTTGTATGAGCTGGGTGGGTGCTGTGGTTTAGGTTTGGTTTTGGTTGTTTTTGTTTGGGGGAGCGGGTGTGTGTGTCTTTCCTAAAGTGGGTGTTTGAATGCATAAAGTATGGTAGGTTTTGAATCCTGTGTTGCATGTGGAACACATACCCATTTCCAGAAGCCTGAGTATACTGTAATGCTTGCTGAACAGTAGTACTTGCAGCTGACAGCATGATCAGCTCTGTTCCCTCCCATGTGTTAATAGTTTGGTTTTTAGTAGTCAAAAATAAAATTAAAAACCACCATTGTTCCTGCATAGGAACAAGGCACTTCAGTGGATGCTAAAAAAAATACGCCTTTAATAAATATATAAATTAGATGTTCATAATTTGAATTAGAAATAGGTGTGTATAATGAATAAACAACTTCAACTGAATTGATTGGTATAAATTTTTAATGCAAGATGCATTGTCAGACTCTGCTCAGTGTTTCATCTGCATTTTCTCCAATTCTGAGACCTGCTGCATTCTAGAAAATTAGTTTTGTACTGCTCATAGGTAAACTTGAAGGACAGGCTTTCAGAATTAAATTAATTGCTAATAGGGTAGCAGTCTCAAATACATGTGACCTTCAAAGAGAAATACCTCACAATAGTTTACTCTGAAGGATTGTATAGATTCACTTTTTTTTTTCAATAAATTCTGTTGCAAATGGTATATTTGATTATAAGAAAATGATTCTACTTTATTTTCATTTGTGCTCCAACTATTTGGATGGTTTTCATTAATAAATCGTACTTGCTTGGAACCATTCTAACATGGCTTGATTTTTTTTTTTTAATGTTCCTCTTAAAACTCAGAATTGTCTCAATTTGCACAGCTGCATCTTCTATTTTGGTAGGTATTTTGGGAGCAAACAATTTCAGGCAGGATTCGAAATAAACTGGAATGGACTGCTGAGTTAATACTGTTCAATGCATGCAAATCACTTTGAAACAGCTGACTTATTTCTATACCCAAAGAACCAAACAAACGGTTACCACGCACTTAGAACTGTTTTGAATCTTAAATACTTAATCATATGATGACTATTACTAAACAGTTACATTAGACCTTTATTTTTAGCTGTAAACTTTACTACATTCTTGAGGAAAACATAGTGTCTTTGAAGGAATTTTAAGGCAAATGCTATTTTTTCTGCAGAATCTTGATTTGCAGGTTAAGATGTCAGATTTTCAGTATTTGTTTAGTAAATAACAAAATTCATGCAAACTTAAGTGAGCAAAAGTGTTTTTTCTAAAGTTGATAATGAGTCAAAATTAGTATTTTCCTTTTCTAAAAGAAAGGGAGTGCAACATTAGTTGTTACTCCCTGGAAGTTACCCATTTTAGACACATGGTGAGAATTCACCCCTTTTCTACAGTAGAAAAGCAGATATAACTAAGGGTGAGCCCTTTTACACACACACACACACCCCCCCCCCCCTTCACTGCTCCTTCTGCTGGTATAGGCTTCTGCTGTAAAATCTCTCAAATAAACCACACTGGCTAAGGTAACGGGTTGATAGACAAGTTCTGTATTTCAGAAATGGAACATAATTTTCTGTGCCTTTCAAAGACCAACATGCGAAAAAACTTGGGAAGTACCAAACTCCTGGCTGACTTGGGTGAATTATTCATTCTGTTTCATGCTTTGGAGAAGAGGCAAAGTCCGAGGGGAGTTGGAAGGGGATGTTTTGGAGTGTGCGTGTTGCCTACAGAAGGCCCAGGGCCTTTTGTTTTCTTTTGCTCTGTAGTGGGCCTTTCTTTCTTTCAGCAAACTACTAGGGACAGATTTCATCACGGGGTTTTTTTTAGACGAACTGTCAATGAAATGCTTTCATATCTAAAATTGTGTCTGAATTAGGCTAATCATTCTGTGGCAGACTTTTCTGTACCTTTCTATTATGAGATGAATCAACTGACATTTGAAATTTGAGGATGCTGTCTTTGGTAAGTAACAATTGAAATCATGCAGCTGATAGCAATTATTCTAAATGCAATTGGCCGTATTACTTTTGACTGTAATATCTGCTCTTTAACGTTGCTTCTGATGAGAGACTAGAGAATTGTGTGCATGGTGGATGGAGGAAGAGTTGTGTTGACTGGCTTTGAGAAAGCAGTCATAAAGCTCTCGTGTTTCAACTGACTGCATGCTAAATGTGGGAAAAGCAGGCAGACGTTTTGTCTTTTTCTGTAGCGGCAATCACTGGAGAATGTAATTGAGTACGCTGTTGTTTATTCTCCCAGGTTAGACTCCTGTATTAAAAAAAAAAACAACCAACCCCAAACAAAAAACCCTCCAAAAAACCAAAACCCAACACCCCCCCCC
>NW_010516940.1:0-38412 GCF_000687285.1 Phaethon lepturus | reverse complement strand
AAGAAACCAACCCCCCGCCCCCCCCCCCCCCCAAACCACACCAAAACAAACAAACACACACAAACAAAAAGGGAAACCAGAACCCCCCACCCCAGTACGCCGGTTTGGAAGCAGCTGGAGCGGTCCCTGCGCTAGGTCCCGGGGTCGGTTTGGTTGCCCTGTACGCGGCAGGCGGACGGCGCTGCAGTTGGGTTGGGGCCCAGCAAGCCCTCCTTCGGCTCACCTCTGGCTGGGAGGCGGCCCCTCTGCCCCGAGCCACCGCGTTGGCGCGTTTCTACTACTCAGCCAGTTGCTCCTCCTCTCCGTAAAAACATTTTGCGTTTGAAACCGAGCTTTATCATAGCTAGTGGTGCGAGAGGCAGGAAGACGCAGAGAGGAAGATAAAGCCGACGGACTGCGGCTGCCTGTGCCGGAACGTTCTGGAAGCGGGGTGGTGCCTCCCCCAGACGGCAGACAGATGGAGAGCTCGCCCTCGGAGCTGCCGGCAAGCTCTGGCGTGGACTTCCCTGAGCAGACTGGAGCCGAGAACAGAAAATGCTCCGAGTAAAGGCTCTTATTTTGTAGTATCTGTTTTACTGTGTTGAGAATCATACTATTATTCTGGTTTTTGTGCACAAGGCTGTAGAGTTGGGCGGGGGGAGGGGGCGGCTGTAAACACAAGGGTTTTTTTTAGTTTGCCTTTTTTTAAAGCAGCATTGGTGCTCTTTATTTTTAAGCTCAGAGGCTGTTCATCTGATGATTCATTCTGCAAATGAAAACAGCATCACTGAAAGTATTCTGCGCAGCGCTTAAATGTGCTAACACACACAAATCTGTCTGAAAGTAAGATAAATCAAAAGATGCACGTGATATCAAAGCAGAACAATACCAGATCACTTGTATAGTTAATAGCTATCACTTTAATGTGTCAGTCATTCTGAAAAAAATATTATTTTTCCCTAACACATCACTTTAGGCTTTTGGATACAACAGCTGAGGATGAATTGTAACAACCAACGATGAGTAATTTGCATCACTAGATACTTTCAGACACAGAATCTGCATCTTTTTGACATTGCAGATCAGCAAACTGTGTTATGCTCAAATAACCTAGAACCAGCCATACAGCAAATTACACTCATAGTGGAAAAGGGGACATATAAAGTAATCTGACTATATATAGCCTTGACACTGCCGGCATTCTGAAGAAGAACAATGCAGGAAACTAGGAGAGGCCTGTGGTGCAAAGCAGGCTCTTCTGGTCCTGAGGCAGGTCTGCCTTTGCCCTGCTGGAATCGACAAGCATCATGGTCTCCGTCGCTTTCCTTTTCCACTAAATGGTGCCAGGCTGCAACTACAGCGGTGTTGCTAGGTGTGTAGCTAGCCAAACGTTGCTGTGGGTTTAACTTCATTTTATTTAGGGCTTCACAAATTCACTTCTATAGTTAGTATAATAAATGGTATGTTTATTCACATTGAGTTGTTTCATGCTTTAAGAGTTTCTCATAAGGCAGCAAATGAGGGGAAAAAGGTATTGGCGGATGATTCATCCTTTATATACGCATGCTTAATAGTAAGCAAAGCCTAGCTTCTTCCCCCCCCCACTACAGTGACTTCTAGAATAAGCATTTGTAAAATGTAATTTATTAATGTAATTGGACTTTGACTGGAAGGAAAGAGGTAAGAATTAGGCAATTAACTCTTTGAAGTCAGAGCGAGACTGAAATCCAAATTTCTGACTCTACCTGTCACCGTACCTTTTAGCCACTTGAAAAGATCAAGTCCAAAGCTCCAGATGGGGGATTTTTTCCTTCATCTGCCTGATGAATAAAAATTAAACGTGAAGTGGAAACAGTAAATTAAATGGCCAGGCATGTTACCTGTCAACATTAGCTTAAAAATGGATCTGTCTTGCTTGGAGCTGATATGTATTTATTTGTTACTGGTAGGCTGCAAAATATTGGAAATACCAGTCTAAGAAAAGCTGGTTGCTGAGCACTGAGCATACCTGGTGTTGTTTCAGTTACTACAGAGGGCTCGCCAGAATTGCTGTGAACAATGCGGTGTGTAGCATTCCTACTAGGAACAGGCTTCAAGGTGGAATCTGTTTTGCAGAGACTATTGTCAATTTTCGTTTATATAAACAGAGCAGGACTTGACTTTTCACATGGATCTGGATTATTAGTAAGCAAATAACTAGACGGTATATTCTAGAACCCGTAGTAGTCTCGCGGGGGCGGGGGGAGGCTTTGCTCAGCAATATCCTGCTGCAATTTAGTCTTGAAATGAGGCCCCTTTATGTAAATTTTTACTGGCGCCAGCTAGCTGTAACTGCAGTCTGTCTCCGCGTCGGCAGCAACGAACATGTGTCATGGACTTCTCCTGTGCACGGATTGCAGGAGCACTCTGGTTTCTGGACTGAAAGAGCCACACTGATGAACGTGAAAAGATGTACAAAGCAACCTAGGTGTAATTAGCTTGCTAGTAAGTGAAAATACTGAGGGAATGTCAGCTTGCTGCTTTTCTTAGTGTGCTGTCTTGCGCTGTGCTGTAATAAATTCATGCTTGTTGGTACTACTGTGTGGTATGTGGGAGGTACTTCACTGCACATAGTTGCTGCAGTGCTAATAGTTGGCAGCACAGAAGGCAGTACAAAGAGTCCGACTGAAGGCACTCGCAGTTGCAACGTTCCCTGGGAGGCTGTGGCATGCTCAGTGAGCTGCAGAGGCACTCCTGCCACATTCTGCCACTGGTGTGGAGAAGTGGGAGTTCCAGCAGGCTTTAACAAGCAGATGTAGGCTGCTAGCTGAGAGGTACAACAGCAGAGCTCAGGCTGGCTAAAAAATAGTACTCGTGCTGTTACGTAAACAAAACAAGATCTTAGTATCAAGATGGCCGACCTGGAAGTCTACTTGTAGCTCGTGCTACTTATGCAAATGAGCTACATGTCAGAGGCTTACTCAGAGGAGGAAGCTCATTTTGCACGTGCTGCCTTCTTGACAGGTAAGAGAAGCAACTCGTTTTCTGCATTAATGTATCAGAGGCCTTTAAAGTTATTTTTCCACTTACGTGCCCATCCGCCACTTTGGCATAATGCCAGGAATTAAATTTAAATATCAGAGGCATTTTCTGGGAAGCCCGGAAGTCATTTGTTCTTGGTGTAATTATTTTTAGGTCACTGTTGTAACAGGGAATGTTAATTAGCAATTATTGTAAGATGTTTACTTAAGTAAAAATTAAGACTTTTAAGAAACGTTAGAAGTCAGATTATGTAGTTTTTGCTGCTCTTACTGGTTTGATTTGGTTCAAACCTCTACTGTTTTGCTATTGTGTTATTTTTGTCTCTGTAGTGACGCCAGTTGATGCACATGGAGGCTTAGCAATACTGTGAGCTTACCCCTGAAAAGGGTGCAGAATTATGAAGGTTGAATCCACCAATGGTGGTTTTTTGGCTTCATGGTATTATGAAGGAATTTCATTATCTTGGTTGCAGTTTGAATTCTCTTCTTTTTGAGATGGCAAAGCTGTTGAAAGTATTGGACACTGAACTGTTGTCCATGGATCTTTTAGTATAAATGCACAATCTCAAGTTTATTTATGCAAATTTTAAAAAGATGTGTTTGTAAATAGGGAAACAGATCAGAATATGATATTTGTCTGATCTCCCTCATAAGACAATAAGCTTGACTTAAAGTAGCAAATTTTAACAAAATGGCAGTATTGCCAATTACATAATATACTGTATTGTGGTTATGCATATAGTGCATGAAATGACTGCATGGGGCAGATGTGTTAGTTACGTACACATGTATTTGCATTGTTTCTATGCTACAAGTCAAAAAAATTGTGACAGGGTGTGTGGTGGGTTGACCCTGGCTGGACACCAGCTGCCCACCAAAGCTGCTCTGTCGCTCCCCTCCTCAACTGGACAGGGGACAAAAAGTATAATGAAAAGCTTGTGGGTCAAGATAAGGACAGGGAGATCACTCACCAATTACCATCACAGGCAAAACAAACTTGACTTGGGGAACTTAATTTAATTTATTACCAACCAAAAGTCAGAGTAGGATAATGAGAAATTAAAATAAATCTTTTTTTTAAAATCTTTATTTAAAACATCTTCCTCCCACCCCTCCCTTATTCCTAGGCTCAACTTCACTCCCAATTTTCTCTATCTCCTCCCCCAGCAAGTGGTGAAGGGGGGTGGGGAATGGGTGTTGTGGTCAGTTCATCACGTTGTCTCTGCCACTCCTTCCCCTTTAGGGGCAGGACTCCTCACACCCTTCCCCTGCTCCGGCGTGGCGTCCCTCCCATGGGAGACAGTCCTCCATGAACTTCTCCAATATGGGTCCTTCCCATGGGCTGCCGTTCTTCACGAACTGCTGCAGCATGGATCCCTTCTACGGGGTGCAGTCCTTCAGGAGCAGACTGCTCCAGTGTGGGTCCCCCACGGGGTCACAAGTCCTGCTGGCAAACTTGCTCCAGCATGGGCTCTTCTCTCCACGGGGCCACAGGTCCTGCCAGGAATATTCTCCAGCGTGGGCTTCCCACAGGGTCACAGCCTCCTTCAGGCATCCACCTGCTCTGGCATGGGGTCCTCCCTGGGCTGCAGGTAGATATCTGCTCCAGCGTGGAGCTCCATGGGCTGCAGGGGCACAGCCTGCCTCCTCACAGTCTTCACCACAGGCTGCAGGGGAATCTCTGCTCCGGCACCTGGAGCACGTCCTCCCCCTCCTTCTGCTCTGACCTTGGTGTCTGCAGAGCTATTGCTCTCACATATTCTCACTCCTCTCTCCAGCTGCATTTACCATTATGCAGCAGGTTTTTTACCCCTTCTTAACTCTGTTACCCCAGAGGTGCTACCACCATTGCTGATGGGCTCGGCCTTGGGCAGCAGTGGGTCCATCTTGGAGCTGGCTGGCACTGGCTCTATCGGACATGGGGGAGACTTCTAGCAGCTTCTCACAGAAGCCACCTCTGCAGCCCCTCCACTACTAAAACCTTGCCACACAAACCCAGTACAAGGTGGGAGACTGGGAGTGGAGATGGGGGGAAAAAAAAAAAATACTGGATCTGGGAAGTCTTTGAGCTAAAGAGAGATTTGGAAATGCATTAACAGGCCAAGGAAAACATGGTCACTTAAAGGTGGGTATTAGCTCAAGACAGGGATGTGGAACTGGCAGTAGACAGGCCTGGTCCAGGTGGTGGAAAGATGGTGTTAATTGAAGAGACTAGAACTAAAAAGATAGAAAATAAAACTAAAATGGTGGAAGGGTAAAGCTGACAGGTAGGTTACTTGAGCTTAAAATGGCAGTGATGGGACTAAAAATATTAGAGCCATTTTGAAATGGACTGTGAATTAAGGCCAATAGAGAAGATGTGAGCATGCTAGGAAAGGGAACTATAACTGATTGATAGTGAGGAAGGGGGAATTTGATAACAGGGGAAGGTATACTTCTGCATTGATATGACAGAGTAAAATGCTGCATGCTGAGAAGTGGGGCCAAATGAGTCTTGTTTGTTTTGCACGTATCTCATTTACTTTGAAATCTTTGATAACTTTTTTTAGCGATCACTTAAGATTTGATATGGGGGATGATTTTGCTTATCATGTAGAAGTCTGGTTCTTCTGGTTCTTCTTCTGGCATGTCCAGACTAAAAAGATGACAAAAATGGTGTGTGGGTGTGTGTGTGAGAAAGTATGTAAAGAGGTATATGGAAGATTTGCCCAAATACATTGCATTAGAAATTGCAGTTAACAGCTGTGAAGGTTGTCCATAAAGGGCAAGTTCTGTTAAAATCAGTCTTGCTGTCATTGCAATGTGAAGGGCCCCTCCCTCCTTTTCCTGTAAAGTGTAAGTGCGAGGATGGTGGAGGAGAAATGGCATTAAGTGGGGCATGAAAAATGTAGAAAACTGATTAAAGGAAACAAAATGTTCCTGAGAAAACCTGGACTGCTAAGGTAAAGGATAAGGAAGGTGACAGTGTTAAAAATTGAGAAAGAATCCTAAGAGCAGGGTAAGTGACAATGATAACATGATTCATAGTGAAAAAGAAAAGGCAGAAGATTACCGTAAATATTTTTGTGGTTTTTTTCTTCTATAGAAGTGAGATTATTGTAATACCTTGCAGATGAATTAAGTACTTAAAATGTAGAAGTTACAAGGAAGGTACTAAAAGAGTACATGATAGACCTTTCTTAACAAAGGTTATAAGCAGATCTTTGTAGTCTGCATCCAGGAGTTCTAAAAGAATTGGCTGAGAGTATCTCTTTTCCGAGATGTCCCTCACAATAGTTCTTAAAATACAATGGAAATTCCAGAAGACCTTGAAGACCTTTTATTTAAAAGGTCAAGCAGGATGACCTAAATAACTATATAGCCTCACATCAATCCTGAGGAAAAATAATGGAGGAACAACTGAGGGATTCGGTAAATGTGACATAATATTAGAATGAATGCTGAGGTGGTTTAATGGAAATAAAACTTTATTTAAAAAAGAATCCTAACTTAATTTGTTTTAGAACACTGTTGCTTAGTGTAAATACCCAATATCTATAAATGCAATTATGCCTTGATACAGTCTTTTTCTTAAATAACAAACACCCCCTCCACACCCCCCCCCAATTTATTAAAAAGCTTTTTAAAGCTTTTGAAGGAGAGTGGGGTAGGAAGCATGCTCTAAGTAAAGTTTCTTTATGATTGGTATGGTAAAGCAGTTACTTCTGTTGAGTGAATGAGTTACTGAGTGAGTAAAGGAAGCAGTGAATTTTCTTTCTTTCTGTTTTGTCGTTTTCTAGAAAGGCATCTAATCTTGATTTGAAGACAGGTTTAAAAGAATGGCCAGTCGATGGCACTTAGATGGCGCATGGTTTTGGAACAGTTGATGTGTGCTTGCCCACTATGGCAACTCTGCAGCTGGGTTGCATGGGATAGTGCTGGCATGAAGCCTTCCATGTAATCTAAATTTCTGGTTACTGGATGCAGTTACTTAGTAGGGACTGTTACAACCTTTATGACTCGTTTGACTTAGGGCTGGCTACATATTTAGCCAAACCATGGTCAGCCTTCTATTGATGTGGTGAGACCCCACAAAAGTTGTCTAGATCTTCAGCCCAAGAATAATTTGTGGACTGTCTCATCTTGTGGCTCTTATCCAGATAAGATACTTAGATGGTGAGGTCAAGAAAATTGGCCAGCTTTGCATTAGCCAAGTGCTTTTCTAGTGTCAACAAATGGATGGTTAAGGGCATTTAATGGTCTGATGAGACTAGAAATGGTTCCTGTTGTTGTCATGCTTTACAATGTCTTTCTTAATTCTAGCAGTTTGATATTTTTCACCAGACATGTTGCAATGATGCTGGGTACTTCCCCCACTTCTGAATGGACAGCAGACAAGGCTTAGTCTCCATGCAGCAAAACTTGTAACTGTTGAATGAGAACCTTTACGGTCAAGAAAAGTAAAATACCTGATAATATTCAGTCATTCTAGTGCCGTGTAGTCAATGACCTTATCTTCTTTTTATTTACAATTTTATTTCTCTCTTGTTGTGGGTCCTGTTCGTAATTGTTGGTCAGACCTGCCCTAAAATTTCACCTTATGTGATGTTTTTCCTTTTGTACGTATGTCTGCTCTGTTGGGATTTTTGTTTGTTTGTTTGTTTTATCAAAGAAAACAATATTTAAAGCTGTGACCAGTGTGACTTCTATACTACCTTGTTTTAAAACTTAAAAGCCATTTTTGCCTTGCCTATGATCAGTCACAAGCATAGCTATCAGTTCCGGTATAGGCCTGCACACACTGTGTGTGTGTGTTGGGGTGGGAGGGGAAGAGGTCCCTTGCGTTCTCCATCAGCAGCCTCACACAACATCTAAACAGGTTTAGATACTCTGAGAACTCTACTGAGAAAAGATCAGCTAATTCTATGCTGCAAACAATGAATGTATTACTTTTACTGAAAATAGGTATGCAGTTTTCCAGTGTTGATTCAGTTGGAGCCATCAGCAACTTAGAATGCATGCAGTTGGTTTCATCAGGGGTCCAGAAAGAGGAAATTATGAAGCTCTGTCACACATTCTGAATTTATTATCACAAGATGTGATGGAAAGAGAATTCTGAACATGCTGTGGCCCAGGATTTCATGCTGATTATCCTAATGGCATCTATTACATGTTTGACAGCAGCAGGGAGAATGAAATTGATGTCTGATGAGCTAGTTCTCAAAGTGAGCAAGCTATAGAATTGCTTCTGCTTTCTTTTATTGCCTGGGATAAGTCAAGTACTGTGCATACCAGTACAAGAGCTGCATGTGCATTCCAGGAATCATTGCTGACAGTATAAGGCGAAGTTTGTAGACAACTTTCAGCTAGGAACTCCAGGCTAGGAAATTATCAGTCAACTCAATAATGGAAGAGGGCAGGCATTGCAAAACCAAGTCCAAGACTGTTCATTTGGCACAGAAAATCCAGCTATCATAGGAACTATCAAAGTTAAAATGTTAAAACTTAACTTTAATGCCACTTAAAGTAGATGATGCAGGCTATCAGTTGGTTAGGACGTGCCATGATTATTGCTAACTTAGTATGGAAGATGAGCTTCCTCTAGGGGGAAGGCTTTGCTTCCATCTTCTATAGCAAAGAACTAGCATTCATTTAACAAGGATATTGGAAGAACAGCCTACAGAATAATGAAAGCATTTTAATGAATGTGAACCTGCTAAAAGACTGGCTGATACTTGAGCTGGAAAAAGCTGACGTTACTTAGCCCTTAGTAGGTACAGTGGTGTTTGCTTATATGCAAAATATGACCAGTTCTTAATCTCTAAGCACAGTTATTATTGTTTTCAAAATCTCAAGTCGATTGATGAAAGCAGCATGCATCCATGATTTATTAGTCCCTATTTGCTGCTGACTTTCCCTAGAGGAAGATGGAAGCACTTTAGTGATCAGTACTCTAGTTATGTTAAAATAGAAAATAAACTTTTCTTCCCAAACAGCTGTGGTAATTAACTATTGTATTTTAATGCAACGTATGTGGTAGTTTGAGAATTGTTGATAGGATCTTTTTCTTCACGCTTTGAAGGAATGCTGTGATACTGCTGTAGATTCTGCATCATTTGGGAAGGCCATCATACTGCTAGCAGCAGCCTTCTCTTTGAGGATTGTGCACTTTGAAAACAAAATGGAAGTTCTCAGGGTGCATTGACTATTTAAAAAAAGCCAAACATGTTAGTACAAGTGCTCAAACTTCTAGCTTCAGTTGGTTCTGAATAATATAGCAGATACTTTCTAAACTTCTAGCTTGCTCAAAGAATTGCCTCTTGATTTGCAATACAGTTTAAGTCCCAAGGAACAGAGATGGTTTTGATATAAAGCATTTTCAAGTTGAGGGTAACTTACAGCTGGATTTCAGACTTCCTATTTAAGATTCACAAGTACATTGTTGTGTTCTGTCAGAACATGACAGTGTCATGTATTTTACAAAAAATTAAAAGAGGTGCCTTTGGTGAGGCACAAGGATAATACTGAATTGGGCTTTGTGTTTGATGTATAAAACATATGAAGAAAATGACATTTTAGGGATTTGGGTCCCTTAAATGTATACCACAAAGTATTAGTTTTGTTACATGGCTTAAGTAGTCCCAAGAGACTTTCTTCACAGCAGTCAAACTGTTTGTTGGTAGCTTGGAGAAAGAAGGGAGGCATTTGCTGTGAGTTTCCTACACTTCTAGAATTTAGCATTGGTTAGTTTTCAAGGATAGGATTCACTTCATAGGCAGAGTCATATACAGCCATTTTAGATGCTCTAGGATGTGACTTCTGCATCTCAGCTGTGATTCCAGAAGGGCACTGGTATCCTCTAGATCTTGTGTTACATCTGCTAGCTTCATGCAGATTCTAGAGCATCAAAACCAGCACTAGTTGCCTGTGCTTAGGCTACTGAGTCTCCATGCTGTGTGTTCGTATGCTCCTGGAGCTTTTACATTTACCACAGCTTATTATAATCTCTGTCTCTGCATCCTGTTGTCCTTAAAGTTTGAAGGTCTGAGCACTTCAGAACTCTTCAGGTAACACATGGCATTGTGCTTTACTTAAACTAAGATGCAGATGTTTGAATAATGGAACACAAGTAGTTCTGTTTTCTCCCGTCAAGATCTTGGTGTGTTCTGTGTTCTCATAAATTTGAATGGTACGATATAGGAAATGGATTTTAGAAGCACTGTCTAAAATTTTTGGTGATTGCTATTTTCCAGAAACTGTTTTCATAGGAGAAGCATTATAATTCTCAGCAAAAATGCTGAAGTACTGAAATAGATTTTTTGCTGTGGTTATTTGGGGGTTTTGGTCTTGTTTATTTCAATATTCTTCTGAAAAAAGACTACACAAACAGTGTCATTTGGAATGAACTTGTAACTTGTGGAATTTTCTTAGAAGCAATACATTAACTTCCACTCTTCAAAATTAATTCAGTTTCTGGATAACATTCATCAATAATAGGAAATACACTTATTTGGAAAAATATGACGGGCATAGTGCTATAATGGCCCTAAAGATCAAGAGGTATACCCAGGATATTCAGAATTGGAGTTAAGCTTCATAGAAAATCATGCCAGGTCATAGGAATTCATAATTTGATAGTCATCTAACCTTGCCTTTTGCCTCAAATAATACCATGTAATCTTACAAGAAATGCATTTTGGGTGGTTTTGTTCCAAAACTGCATCATGTATATTTTCAGATGTATTAGAAGTCTTTCTCTCATTCTTTATTTTACTTGAAAAGCAATGATTTTATGTGAGATGTAGATTTTAAGATGATGAAATACAGTCCATATTCATTGTCAGCTTGAAATGTATTGTCTTCTTAAAAAGCATAAACGAGATAAAAGCTGTCTTTTCAAAATAAATTATTTGCTTTTTGTGTGTACTTACATGTGTTACTGAGTCTTTCACTTGTACCAGCTGACTAGCTGAAGCTTTTTTCCCTACGAAAATGCAAGAGGCAAGACTATTCTAGATCACTTCGTCATAATTCCTGACTTTTAGCAGTAGACTTTACAGAAAAACACTCACCTCTGTATCTCACTTTACAGTCAAGAAAAACTGAGGCAGGAGATAATGCTTATTTGACAGGGCTAAATTGTTGATCAGTAGTGGAACTGCAATGGAAACAAGATCATCATCAGCTCCAGTCTGGTGCTTTATTCTCCAGATCATAGTATCTTGTGCATCTTCCTTCATGGTTTGTCATTGTGCACATGCATGCACACACACATGCACTGTGGGTAGAAAGCAAGTATTAGAGTAATACCAAAGTTTTAATTTGGGTTTGTCCCCATCCCACCCACAATTTTATGGGATTCTGAGGAACAGTCATTTGGTGACTTTTTTGGCCAAAGCCATGTGTGTATCCGTAAAGATAGCGTGTGTGTTGTCCTGCCAGCAAACAGGCAGACCTTGCCCTGAAACTCTAGCTGTCCAGCAAGGCGTAGAGAATTTGTTGCTATTACATTCTTGGCCCAAATATTTCTGTTTTGTTCTCTCCTTTTTTTTTGCTTTCAGTGCTTCTCTACTTTTACAGGCTGATGCATCTTTACTACTGAAGTTCTGCTCTTGGCATGTGGAGACTTTGGAATCTCCAGGCCTTTGCCCTTCACTGTACCTGGATCTAGTGTAAATCTTTACCCATCCCCTTGAACTGACAGATGTTGCGAATGTATCTGGTTCTACTCAGAGCTGAATTCAGTATGTATGCTGTCTGCTTCATCTCACCTTCAGTGCCTGGATAACCTGAAAGATAATGAACTTGTCAGTATTACGGATCTGTGTGAGAAATTACAGCCCTTCCTATGGAACCTCAGATTTGAAGAAATCTTGAAAGAGAAGCTGAAAAAGCCACACCTTCAAAAGCAGAGAGCAGCTTCTGGAACAAGATGATCATGCAAGAATCAGCATTTTTACGTAATTTTTGGTGAGACTGCCTCTATGCCTAGCCTGGTTATTGATTATATTTCTGGGAATTGAGACATTTAGAAGGGAAAGAAGCCTGATGAACCAAGTAGCTCCTTTTCCAGAATACACTTTGGTGCCAATTGTTACTTTTTAGGATTCAGTTCTTGGCATGAGACCATTGCTTCCTTAGATGCTTCTATGCAGCATTCTGGCTGTTCCAAAGCCATATGACTTTGAGGCAGAGAAATGGATCACACCCATATAGTCTCTTGATACCTTTTTGTAAGACATATTTCAGATGTTCTTCAGGGTTACATTCAAGGATAACTTCTAGGATGGTCAAACTAAGGACACGTATCACTCCCAAGCAAATGGTGTGGAGAGGATTATGAGATACTGCTTCAGACACAAAGAGACTGCCTTTCTCTCCCACATGAGAGAGAATCCACTTCAGCCTGTCTTACCCTGTTTCATAATTGTCAGCGGCATCTTCCTCAGCCAGAATCGGAGGCAGCTGTGTGTTACCAAGACATAATCCTATATCAAGCCTTCAAACATACCTCCTTACCTCAAGGTAATTCTGATACATATGTGGAGTTCTTCCCTGTTCCTGTAGAGGTGCACACGTTTTCTGGGCAATGCCTAGAGGCAAGGCCTGCTCCTGTTATCCCCAGGCAGGGCAGGAGAGCAGATTGTGGTTTTTTTGGTTTTTTTGTTTTGTGGTTGGTTGTTTGGGGTTTTTTGGGGGTTTTGGTTTTTTTTTTTTTTTATGGCAGACAGGTGATTTCGGTTCATTGCTTTATCACAGGAGTGGCACAAGCACCATGCTTCTTTTTCAAAGGTAGATCAGCTTGCTGGTACTTCCACCTTGTTGTCTTAGCTTAGATACTGGGAAGCTTTTGGCAGTAGAATGGACAGAAGATAACAAGAGACATTCCAGGATGAAATTTTTGGTGTGCTGTGTGATAGATCTCATCCCTCATAATTTCTTTCTTTTTCTCAAATCATTTGGTAAGCCAAAGCAAGTTGACTTACATCTTTTTTAAACAATGTGGGTAACTGCTGTGTTATTTGCCTATGGAAGATCAGTTCTTCTCTACATGGTGTTGAATTGCTTTTGTGTATTTAGCCAATCGATTTCCTCTGCTCCAGTTATGATGGCTTAGTGAGATGTAAACCTAGTCTCTGCCCTAATATCCTAGCAGCTTGAGTCCGTATCGTTAGATGAAGTGAGGTTTTTGTGTGGCTGTTAGTTTGAGGAGAGAGGGAGAGAGAGTTATGGCAGGCATTTATGTAGTTCATATTCTGTTTTCACTGAGCCAGATCTCTAAGGAATTATTCTAAGTTTTCTTTCTTCTTGGTCACAGTATTTAATGTTGTTCGGAAGGTTTCTCGTAATTTTTGTCTGAGCATTGGTTTCAAGTGCTGAGGCATCTGTACATCTGTTTGGTATGAGAAGAATCTTAATTTTTATCTGTGCTGAATCAAAACTTTATGGAAGTTTTCTCAGATGTTGGTTTTCATTACCAAAAAACCACAAACATTGCATCTGCTCAAGAACTGTTTAGTTGAATATTGGATTGTGCCAAAGCTTTTAGAGGTGAATCAGTTAAGGATGGTCAGAGCTTCTATATTCAGTGAAAGCTGAATCCATTCTCTGGAGTATGTCTGTCATTAAATTTTTTTTTCAGGGCAGCCCTTTGGAATTAGGTTAAATATCAAGTGTCTGGAGACCATACTGTGATAGGTAGAACAGATGATTCTTTTCAGAACCTGTCCACATTAGGTTCTGAAAGTGGTCCACTGGTGCGGTGAGGTGATTGTGGACTTCTTCAAACATAAATTTGTAACCATTTAGAAAAGTTTTATCAGTAGTTGAAATTACTTGAGATCCAGACTTTTGCCATCTCTGGCTGTATTTTTTGACTTCCTGGCAGTCTTAAAGGTAGACAGAGGTCACTGATAGAGCTGGGATGGCTTAGTTTGGGACAGCTGGAGTATTCACTGTTGTTCAGCTGCACAGATTTTTTACTTACTTGATAGCTTTCTGAATTTTTCTGGTTTACAAAGACAAATCTTTTGCTAGTTTTGGTTTCTCATTAAATACTTCATAATGTTGAGGCTCAGACATCTTTGTGGCAGTAAAATTGCCCTGATGAGCCAAAAGCATGGGAGTTTTTTAACTTACTTGCTGTTGAGCATGAGGGAAGGGGGATGCGCAGCTGTGTGTACAGGGAGGAGGAAACTGAGTTCAGGGTTTTGAGTATGTAGGCATACATGATGGAAAATGCATCTAGACAGTGTACCTTAAGGAATTTCACATATAGGTAGACACCCCCCACACCCCCCCCATCATCTGGTGGTAAAGTACATAAGCTGCCAATAGTTGGAGGTTGAGTAGATTAAAAATGGGCTAGAAATAGTCTAAGCTGTGATTTCAACATTTTGCATCAACATTACTTAAGCAGCGCTTGTTACTTCCTCGTTTTAGCTACTTGTTCCTAGCCTTTACCATCCTGTTCATGATGTTGGCACAGCAAGGAGCTGAATCAGAAAACTGATATGAAAAACTACTGGCGGGGGGGAAGCTGGTTCAATGGCTCACTGTGCTGTCTTTTACAGACTGTTCTGCCAACATAGTAGAACTGGCATAAGGTGGAAATGAGGGGCTGAGGAATATGGGTATAGGATTTGTCACTGCAAAAATGCATGTTGGTCCTTTATTTCAGTGTCAACAATCCTGTAAATATGTGCAGTGATTGTAGAATAGAATTTTTGATGGTTGTTTTACAAGGACAGAGAAAAATGAAGAATTCTTTGTTTCTCAGGGCATTACATAATTTCTGCGTGTTAAAGTTTTGCTTTTGGCTTAGGGGGGGTTGGAGTCTAATCTTACTGAATTGGAAAGTATTCTTGTTATGTTGGCTTTACAGAAAACTATGTCCATGTAGAATAACAGTGAGAGAGATCTATAAGTGTGTGGAAGGTGTGGTGTAATGTGAGGTGGTTCTTTCTCACGCTGTCATTTAGTCTGACTGAATAAACAGACTTCTATTTTCAAGCCTAACTTCTGTTGAAATGCTTCTTCCCTTAGGTCTATCTTCCTTCTCATTTCCTCAGCTTATTCAGATACAATGCAGAACATGGATAAAGCCACAAATGGAGAAGCAAACTAGATTTTGTAATTTTTAAAATTTGAGCATTTGATCCTTCTCTCTCCCGCCCCCCCCCCCCCTCCTCCCCCCCCCCCCCCACCCCCTTCTTGGAGAAGTCTCAAATCCTCTAGAGGGTTCAGGCTGGAGCAGGATTTTTTTCAGCCTTTTTAAGGAAGATCTTCCAAGAAGTGATGGTAGACCCTCTGTTGTAAAATGTCTTCTGCTTAAGAGAAGCGACTCTTCCTTGCCTGGATAAGAGTGGAAAGAAAGATGGAAGAACTTGAACTGTCCGAAAAAGTTACTCACTCTGAAGCCACTGTGGCAGTAAGACACCAGCCAACAGGATTCCGAGGCAGAGTAAGAACCTCTAAAGCTCACTGCTCACTCTTCCTATCAATCAATCTTCATTATCTTTGTGCAGTTTCAAAGTGAAGCAGAGCTGTGTCATGCTAGCAATGTCAGCCCAGTTGCGTCTTGAATGAGAAAGAACTCTGGCTAGTTTTGGATCTCATCGTTTGGAATCTGGCACTCTGGTCATAGGCTGAACACACTCTTTTTCCTGTGAAAAAGGATCTCCACTGAACAAAGCAGAGGTGTCTAGGAGACACCTTGTGAAGTCAGTATTTCAACCATGCATAAGTCTTCAAGTTAAAAAGACTGCTTGAAAAATAAACCCTGAGTCCTGCCGTCAGAGGACTCCTATCTCAAATTGTGCTCTACATGATAAAAAGAATCGGGAAGGACTAAATTTGGACCTTGCTGTGAAGCAAAAAATATGCAGCCCCAGCAAAAAGGATCTGAAAAGGGTTGTCCTTTTCTTGAAGTACTCAGGACAGTGAGAAAACCTGTCAAAGTCTGACTGACAAACTCAATGAGTAAAATGGCAAAGGAAGCTGTTTTCTGTCACTGTCATGTGAGGATTTTGCTAAAACATACTGAGCAGAATCTGTTTCCATTAGTATTTTGGAGAGAATAAAGCATAGCTACCTCCAGTTCTGATGTAGTTCCAGAGAGAAGCATATCTGGCAGGAGAGGGTGTGTCATCTCTATCAAACTATTCTGTGTTTAAAAAAAAAAAACCCTACAAAAAAAACCCTTTTGCTAAGGAAATCTCTACAAAAGAGGAAGAGCATTCTACTCATTCAATCTGAGGTAGAATCCTTATTCAGTATCACTCTTTTTAGAAGAAAAAACCTTCACAATTAGGATGAAGGCTTCTTCCAGGCAAAACTGAAAGACTGCTAGGTATTATAATTATACTGTTTATTCAAAGTAAGATTCTTCATCCCTCTGTAAGATGGATATGCTGAAACAGAAAAAAGACATATTACCACACTACCTCATAAACAGAATAAAAGAACGTGTTTTTTCTTTTTGCAAGGGTTACCTGTGATTTACACTATTGTAGCAACAGTTACTGTTATAACCACTTCATTTGTTGGACCAATACTGTCATAGATTAGTAATCCAGCATCTGCTAAAAAATGGGGAAAAAATTAACTGTTAATCTAGGCTCAATGCCGGAAAAGAATCCTCGGAGTCTGTATTTATAGTCAACTCAATTTAATACTAGGTTTATTGCCATTATGATACCTACAAGGTCTTGCCATTTGAGGAAAAGTACTATAAGCACTTTAGGAGGTTGGCAATATTGGTGGTTAACATCTCAATGTCATTCTTTTGGGTGGCTTCTTTTTGAAGTCTTTTTTTGGAATCAAAATGTCACAGCCATAGAGTGTTCTATTAACAGTTTTCTCATAGGTGGGGGTGTGGGGGTGTCTCTTAACACCATCCTGGCACATTCAGTCTTGAATACTCACAGGCTTCACAGAAATTTGCCTTATTTCAAGGGAGAAAACAGAACTTCTAGGGAGCATCTGGCCTCTCAGAACAAGCTGGTTTTTAAAGTGACCCTTCAAGATCAATAGTTTCTTGTACAGCTTCAGTGAAAACTGTCTGCACAAGATTTTAAAGAAGCTAGTAACAGCTTCCAAAGAAAATTGATTAGAAGGATTCTCAGGATGTTATTCAGTTCAATAGCTTCTGCTACCCTTTCTTCAGTGTTCCATTGCTTAGAGACTTTCTTCACCAAGCAGGTTCCATGGTGACAAATTAATATGACCTGGTTAATATTTGCCTTTTGGGTACATAAATAAGATAGTTTTATAATCAGGAATGATAACTTGTAGTGAGATGGTCACACATATAGAATTGTCAGGAGAGTCTGGAGTTAGTCTGCAAAATGATCAGGAAACAGCTCAGCTATGTTATGTGCCAGTACATGGAAGAAAGGATGTATATTGGTGTCTGCAGTCATTCAAAGAGAAATCTAGCCTTTGATTTTGGGGATAAGGTAAAACTGCAGTCTTTGCTTTACAAGAAGCAAGCAAACAAGCATTGTGGCTTGCTGGTTCACCAGGCAAAAGTCAGCCTGTGGAGGAGCTACATTCATAATATTCCTTTTGATATTAAAGGTTTCTGAGTAAAAACTTTCTGGAGGTTGAGCTAGTACAGCTAAACTTAAATCGTTAAAATTTAAGACAGCTTTCCTTTGAGGCTTTTATACCATTTGTCAGCAGAGGCATTCCTGAGTATAATTCATACTGTCTGCTTCTGGCATCTAATTCTGAGTGGCATTTGGGAAGCTTTCTAGACAAGAAAAATTAAGTTTATTGTAGGTGATCGCTCTGAGTGATTCTGTGTGGATGCATTTTTCTCCATATAATTTTCTATGACATTTGGGAAGGCAAGCAGTCTAAAATAGCTGTATAAATTCTTCGTGTACTTTTGTGTCTCTGAAGATGGTGCTCCTGGATTGTTGCTTCATCAACTGCTTTTCTCCCACCCACAATCATAAAATTAAGGATGTTTTTCGTAGGGTTATTTTGAGCTCTTCAGACAGCAGTTTGGAGAAGTCTTTTACAGACCAAATATTAACCACTGCTGAAAGTGCTGGCAGTGTCACTATAGCCTGGCCATTGCTTTTAGGTCCAGGCTCAAAAAACTTTTTATGGACTGTTCTGGCAAAATCATTGCCAAATAATATATAGGTTAAGCTAAACCTGCAGCTTTTGTTTTGTTTTGGTTTTTTTTATTGTATTGTATACTACTGTGAATGCTAGCTTGATGTTTTATGCAGACTATCAATGCTTCATAAATTTATAATGTGGTCTTGTTGTCTTTATTTTTAAAGATTTGCAGTAGTAAACAAAACAATGATGTCATTACTGGAAGACATGTGTTTTGCTTTTGTTTACTTCCATCCTTTCCACTTAGGAGTGCAGCACTGACATTGGAGGTAGCTCTAGACCCATTCTTTCAGTGCAGGAGGAGGCATGGGTCCTAGGAGGATTGTGTATCTCTCTATATATTTCTCTGGTTTGCCAGGCTAGTATATCTTAGTAGTCAGCACCAACAAAAAGTTGCTAGCTGACTACTTCTGTCCACAAGCTCACTGCCAGTTACCACACACAGTTGATATATCGTGTTGAGTGACTGCAAACTGGGACTCATAGCTGTCTTTGAAAAGAATTCCACAGAAGAAAAAATTACAACCTGTTGTCCTAGATGTGAAGTTTAAAGCCAGGAATGTCTTTTGGAGTGATTCTTGTGCATCCTGCGTAATTGCACGTGTCACTGGGGTCGTTAGTGAAGAGCCTCTTAAGACATAATAAATATTTCTGGAGGTGTAATTTGATCTCATTTGAGGCCTGTAGCTTCTTTTTCTAAAAGGCAGAGGTCTTCATTAATCAGGTGGAACATCTCTGCAGTCTTCCTCTTTATTTTGCATTTGTGTCCTCTCAGAAACCCAGGCCGAGAAAACCTGCAGCCTGCTGTGTTCAAGAGGACTGTCAAGAGGATATTTTGCATATAACTTTTTTTTTCTGTTTTCTTCTTCGAGAACCTTTCTCTAAGATACTGAGGAAACACAAAGATTCTTTCTTGGTCATGAGGAGATGCCTTAGGCTACAGACTTTAATTTCATTTTTTTATATTTAGAAGTTCACATTCCTTTGTAACACTAACAATAAGCTGTAATTCACAGAAAATATTTCAGATTCCTAGCGCTAGTGTTTTGCTACAGGTATGGCTGTTGACATTTGGTCATCCTGCAACACAAAAGACAAATGCAAGCTACTTAGCAGCTACAGCACCTTGTTCATACAGACTGGTGATTTAAAGGTTAATCCAAGTGACAGCACCCTTGTAAGGAACCAGCTTTCTTTGGATAATTTTTATAATCTTTGTGGTTTACTGATTGCAGAAATCCAGTTTTCAAAGGGACCTGTGTCAATAAGAATTTGCAAGACAAATACCTAACTCAGGGGAAGCTTTTTAATACAGAGATAGTGCCAAAAGCATACTTATGATTTGTTGGGCTTATTCATGCAGTTGGGTAAAGCAATATGCCAGACTTCAGAAGTCCTCTGCAGAAGTACCTCCATGCAAAAATTTTTACAGTGTTAGAATGTCGACTGCAAGCAACCTGTCAGACCTTCTCATGTTAAATGGGTGAAAAAAATAATGCATGCAATGTATTATCCATCATTTACCCTTATCAAGGCATTTGGGAAGGATATTTCCAGCTGGAGATGGGCAATCTAGCCATGTCATCTTTTAAAATCACGGAATTTCTTTTTCCCTGAAGATGTGTAAGAATGTTTTGGGAAATAAGGCCATCTAATTGGTCTGCCAGGCAATTCTACCTTCCCATGAGAGAGTTCAGGTACTGACAGCGTAACAGCAGTGGGTTTTATATATTCACAGAAAGGGAAGAACCAAGTCCTTGTTCTTGCAGAGAGCTGTTATGTCTGGATTTTGAAGCAAGGTAATGTTCTCAGACTGGTATTTTCAGGGGGTTATCCAGAAATGTCTGTAAAACACGTCTTTCCTTGAAGACTACAGTTCACATATGCCTCTTGGTGCAGGAGATCATGAAACAAAAGAAAGGTCATCATGACCAATTTTAAGTCTATTCAGTTTCTGCACACACAAACTTACCAGTTCATGCTCAGTGTCTGTCTCGTGGTCTGGCAGCGTATGCCGCAGAAGGTTCTACTGTAAGTCCTGAACTAGACTTGCTTGTGTAAGAAATACAAATGGAAACCCTCTCTCTCTGCAGTGTTTTCTTTGTCAATCTGATACTGCTTTGGAATTTTCTATTACTTTCACTTTTGCTAGTGATACAAAACTCTCTAGTTGACTCCTTTTTATTACCTTTCATACTGCAAGATGAGAAAGTGCAATAGCTGGATTACTTTTATCTAAAACATTTTTACTCTGCATCTTTGAGACATCTATGTAACATTAGTCAGGTTTGTCATTTCCTATTTCAAATGGTTAACTAAGCACTTGCTTTTTTCCTTGATCAGATTAAGGCTATGATTTGAAGAGCTGTTCCTTGAAGTGATGCATGATTCCACTTATTTAATATTTCATAAAAATTCAGCTATTTATAGTTCTCATCTCAAGAACCTACACCTAATTATTAGAATTTCATCCTCTCCTCTCTTTCTTCCTCAGTCCTTACTCAGCCCAATGGGAAATGCCACATAACATAACACTTATTACAAGACAATCAGGAATGCTCTTTAATGCTTAAATGCTACTTAATAAGGTCAGGAGAGAGTTCATGACAATGGGTTCTATGTATGAACATTGACTAAACTATTCAAGATGTCACTGCATAGCAGCAGTGGTGCTTATTCTGCTGAAGTTCTGGAAAACTTACTGTCTCTTTTGAATACTGCTACTGTATTCAGAGTGTGCAGAGTAACCATGTGAGGCATAGGATGCTGTCCTGTAAGGCATTGCTCCGCAGGAAGCCCCTGTGGATTAGCTGACAATCTGTGTGGGTGGTCTCTCAAGGAGCAGTTAACCTCATAGCAGTATTATCCATAGAAACATATTTACTGCATGGATTTTTGCAGTCTGTTTTCTTCTGGCCACTGGGGAATCTGCTGCTTGATGTCCGCATGTTGGTAGAGTCACTGAAGGTTGTTTAGTTTGGGGTTTTTTTGGCAAGATAGAAAGAGAACATGTATAGGCTCATGTGATTTTCTTTCCCTGCGAGGGTTCAGTCTCATTTATGGAGTTTATGTATTCCAAGAGTACAATAAATCTAGATAATATGCTAACTTCCCTGTGGTTTGAATTTTTTATTATTGTTGTTGCTATGAAAGTCTCTAGTTTCTGTTTTTGCTTACCTTAAGTGAAGAAACTAGAAATCAGAAAAGGCAAGACAGTTGCTGAAACTGCGTCGTTTGTGTAGCACTATGATGGCTGTTTCTTGCCACATGCAAATATTCTAAGATACTTTATCTGCAGAAGATACACACAGATATTCAGAAAAGCGTAGCAGAAAAGAGGCTTTTCCCTCCCCACTCCTCCCATCCTCCATATTTTGCTACCTGATTTTTGATAGCTTGATGTGCAGACTTGGGGAAAAAATGTCTTTATGGGAGAGGATCACCTCAACAGAATTGTATGGGCAGATTCTCATATATAAAGAAAAAGCATTTACTGGTCCTTGAAAAATCTACTTGATTGCATTTCATGAAACAGTTGTGAAAAGCTCACTTTTTCATTTGGTATCTGATGTTATACAGTCAGTGCATTATAGATCTTTGGAAAAGTAGAGGAACGAGATGGGGTTATTAAGAATGTTAGGTTCCAATGAATATTCCCAAATGGCAAATGTCAAAACTGAGATGAAACTAAGAGATGTTGCTTAGCAACTGTGGAAGTCTCTGGTGGCCACAGACTAATACAATGAGTGTTTACAGAAGCAGTGTTACTGTAAAGTGAGTCTGTCTGAAGAAGGATGTCTAAAGAGGCTCATTTTCTTCATGAAATTCAATAATTATTTTGTCCTCACATTCTGGTGAACCTTCAAACTAGCTTTGTCAGGGATGGAAACAACAATGTGGCAATAAAACTGATTTTGCAAATTGATGTTTTCCTAGTAGTAAACCTAGTAGTAAACAACACTTTCTATCAAAATATTTTGGTATTACATTTTGTGTTATAGTAGTGATAAGATGTAGTATTTCTGTTCCTTGACTTGTGTTAAGAATTTGAGGAAGGATTATACTGGATTAGTTGTGCACAGGCTATAGTAGCAGAACTAAAAATATTTTATTTTATCTGAGGATAAATTGCTTTCAGTATTTTTTCTTGTGGCATTAGCCCCAATATCCTCTGTGACGCTTGCAATGCTCCCTGCTGTACATTTATTCGACTGTATTGTGCGTTCTTAGGGAAGTTCTACAAACCCTACTGGAAGCAGCTTCATTTCTTCTTTCCTTCACTAGAAGATTTCCTAGTGCAAATGTATTTTGAAATTTAACTTCTTACTTATGCAACTTGTGAACTCTTGAATGTTATTCTGAAATTAAATTTTGGAGGTGGAAGATGAAGATGAGTAAATGGAATGTGAAGGTTGAAACCTATGTATGAAAGCATAGTCTAAATTTGTAGAAATTTTAACAATACTAATTTTAATCAACAAGTTTTGTAGGTGTGAGGATCTGAATCAAAAATGCATTGCATTGCACTTCAAGCTTATCCTGATGTTTTCACCTGAATTCTTTGAACTAAAAAAAAAACCCCAAACCCCAGAAAAGTGCTGGTTTTGACAGGTGCTTTAAAGTTGTTGTCAGCTGCTCAGTGTCCCAGAGTTTGGACTTCGGAAAATAAATAACTTTCCCCTTCTAGAATGGGATCCTTAAACCTTGCAGTGTACCGTGCCCTTAAATCAAAGACATTCATAGTAGTGTTAATTTGACATCCTGTTTGTCTACATTGTTGTATAGGGTATTCCTAAATAAAACAAATTTTGAAGCATACACTCTCTTTTCATTATTCATCCTTAAATATTAAAATCACTTGCTTCATCTCTTTGTGCAACTTGAAGAATTTTGTAAGATCCTGTTAAACTTAGTATTCCTTGCAGTGTCTTCAAGTATATATCTCTATACTTTTATCAGCAGCAACTACTAAATGACTGGTTTATCTCAGCATGTCAAAACAGTAAACGATAAAAAAGTGAGCTCAAGAAGACACAAAATGAAGCCCTAATTGTATTGGTTGACCACAGAAATGGAAGCCAGGTACTTGGAATTCATATCTCAGGTCTGATAGAAGTCTGTGTCTTAATATAAATTAGAAGTTATGTTTCAGAAGCAGAGTCTTGTTTCAGTTGTATCAATTTTTTGCATATCTGACCAGAGATGCCAAACAAGCTGAATTTGTTTTCCTGGGAGGAAGGTGGCTAAAATAAGTTCACTTCTGCTTATTTCAGTCTGGTCTTCTACGCTCTGCATATATTTTTCAGCTTCCTTATACAAGAATTATATTTAAAAACCTATGCAAATAAAACTAGATCCTTAAGTTCACAACATAGTTACCATCTTTTAGACTTTTCTTATTGTAAGTCAGCTGATCGCATTTTCTCCAAGCATATATATATCTCTGTAAATACAAAATACTAAAAGTATATCAAATATATTTTGAATGTGTGTGTATATATGTAACATATTCAAAGAGAAGTAGCTCTTTTTTTTAATGGCTTAGATTATTGGTAGAAGACTGTTTAGCTTGAAAGGTACCTCCTCAACTCTGCAATTACTGCTCTCTTGCTGAAGATGTAACTTTCAGAAGACTGGTGGACTAGTCATCTGTCCACCTTTAAAGGTCCTGTTTTAGAGGGTTTTTTTTAATATGTGGCAGCCAATGCAGATCCTTTGGTCAGTCTTACAGCTAAGTTCATAGAATAGCCCAGGTTGGAAGGGACCTTGAAAGATCATCTATTCCATCTTCCTTGGGAAAGAGGGCCTAGATAAGATTATCTAGCAATATCTGTCCAATTGCATCCTGAAAACCTCCAGCAGTGGGCATTTTGCCACATACCTGGGAAGGCTGTTCCAGTGAATCATTGTTCTCACTGTAAAAAATTCTTTCTTATACTGAGACAAAAGTTACTGCTTTTCATGATTCTTTACCCACCAACTGATTTCAGCCAAACTTTAAAGGTAAACCTTGAAGTTCATTCCTACAAACTTTATGAGAATTGCTAGTTGGACAGAAGTTGGAGTAATCTCCAGTTAGTGTGCCTACTGAGGTACAGGGAGGGCTCATACGCAGTAGTGTCTGTTTAGTAGCGCTCAGCTCATCAATTGGCACACACACAACTTTGGACATGCCAGAGATGGTGCTTTTTTTTTTTTTTTTTTCTCTTGGGAGAACTCCAAAGTCTCTACTGACAAGAATAAGTTATACAGAACTGGAACAATCTCCTATTTTCATAGTTTTGCTTGATGTTTTTTAATGCAAAAATATGTAGAAGACTTCCTGATTGTGTGTATATATATGTGTTTCTTCTGACTGCTTATTGTTTTTGCTTACTCATAACCATGGTTTTAAGGTAGCCTGCAATGGTGTCAATAGAAATAAAGCTTTTTCATTTTGCCTTTTTGTTCCAGACAGTACCAGAGAATAGAAGTGTAAATGCTTACGTTGCATCTTTTGCAGTCACTGTGTTCATCTTCATAGTGCTTCTCTTTCAAACTGGTTAGTACTGACCCATCCAGAGAGGACGCTGTCCAATAGTGAAAGTTAAATCTCTGCATTGGTGGCCCTTGCACAGGTTACTTCAGTTGTGTTTCAGCTGTACTAAACATAAATCTTGTTTGAAGGACAGAAGACTCAGTTATCTGGGCATATCATGGAAAAGGAGATCAGCTCTTCAGGTTATTTCTACTACATATTTCACTCACTGCAAAATGTGTTTGGAAAGGTACTAATGATCACACTGTTGATCTTTCTGTATTTATGCATTTAGCATACTGGGGTTTTTTGTTTTCAATGGTGGATTATCAGCTTGATCTTTCTGAAAGAGTTGTCAATAAAAGCAAACCTAAGTGGTTTGTTATGTTACCAATTGTCACGCAGAACAATTAGGAACCTTCACTAATGGTAGAATACCCTAGGAACTAGGCTCCAAAAAAGCTTAAGTGCTAGGGGTGTAGGAGTTTACCCTCCAAGGTAAAATATTCTGAAAAGATTTTGTTCATCTTAGGCTTCTATTGTAAACGTCTTATAGCTGCATATAAATCAAGAAATGGCACAGGGCTGTTGCCAAATGCAATCTTTGCTGTGTGTCCTCTTTGCATTAACTATCAAATAAAATATTTTCCTAGTTTCATTATATTTGTCAAAGCACCTTAAAGTACTGGACAGATTCAAAACACAAGTGTAAGTGGTTGTGGTAATAGGCTACAGATGTAAACATGCAAAAATGGGTAGATGTCACTCTTACTTCTTCAGATAACATCAGTTTTCTTTAGAATAATCTAATCTAATGCAAGGCCTGATCTTAAAAGCTGAGTCAGTTTGGAAAGTAACTAGTTATTTTTAATCAAGACAATGCATAAATGAAATGACAGTAGGTTAGGAGAGACTTGAGAGTCACAAATTGTGGGTACTTTTTCTTGGGTGTTGTGGTTTTATTTCTAGGCTTTTTGTTTGATACTGAGTAAGCTCATTAGCATTCTTTCTCTATGGCTCATTTCATCAATAAAGCAAGTGCAAGATACATGCATTAAGTAGAGGGATAAGCCAGGTCTTTGTTAGTGAAGGAGTCGTAAAGTACCAAGCATAATAAAAGTAAATTTGACTGCTTGCTCACTCTGGTCATAATTAATTTTTTTTCATAATGCAGTTAGAATTAAAATTCCAATCTCTCATCTGCCGTGTGTGTGTGTGTGTATCCCTCCATGTTTCCACTTCCCCTGCATGAACTATGTATGTTTCTTTCTCTAGCAGTCTAAGTGTGGGAAACATTTGATGTTCTCAGTGAAGTGTATGTGAGGACAGAAAAGATAAATGGGGTAAAACACTTTGTCTAAAATTGTTGTTGGTTATTGGCTTTTTGTATACATTAAAATTTATTTTCATCTGTTTAACAGCATTTTTGCATTGCTGTTGTTAATGCATAATTTATTGTCTGCACCTGGTTTCAGATTTGGTACTTAAATGTTTTAAATTCTTCCTTAGGGACTCAAAGAGTGAATGCAATCAGCTGAGATTGCATTCAGAATGATCGTATTTAGAGTATTACAAATGTGACAAAATTTCTGCATGCCTTGTTCAAGATCTGGGTTGATATCTGATATTTGAGTTGAAGACAGGTGTGAGTGCAGGTAGCCAGCAAAAGAGAGTCATCTAGTCCAAACTAAATCACTAGTAGGCGTATTTGGAATGCTGTGCTCCAAACTTCGCTACTTTTATGTGTTACTGTCTGAACCACGTGTCCCCAAATGATCAGATCAGCCATCAGGTACTAGTTCTCTTGGGACAGGAATGCTGCATCAAATTTGAATTAGTGTATTTATAGCTGACTTTTGGCAACTTAGTACAGCTACGTTGTATTTTGCTTAGGTTAGCTTCTCTGTTGTTCTTGGCAATTATAAACTCTAGTAGTTATTTTAATCTCTAAATCAAGATACTGAATGCTGATAAACACAGGAAGGTACATTTATTATTTGTACTTACTGTGAAGTCATACTGTACTATGTAATTAAAAACCACAAGTGATTACTTGTAAGCTGTCTTTAATACTTAGCAAAGCGGTTTAGATGAGCAAAAACTCCAATTGTTTGGTGTATGTGAAGTAGAACTGGTGTTTGGGGGATTTTAGTCTGTTTATTTTTTCCTAATATAGTTTCTCAATAATTTTATTTTTTATTATTATTTTTATTATTTTTATTGTTATTTTATTATTGTTATTATTATTATTTTCAGGGAAGAACGGGGCCAGGGAAATCAGTTTTCTGTCTTTGTAGCAAAAATGATTGGGGTGGGGGAGAAGGAAATGCTTTAATGCTCTCGGCATCTGCTAAAGATTAGAAATTTTTTTTTAAGTTTTGGGATAATCTGTGACCCCTTAAGGGGTTAATTCTCCCTGTTGGTCCTTGTCACTCTTTGATTATCAAATGCAGACACATGAATTTTGCAAATCATGTTTATGTAAGATGTAATTAGCCTTAGGCTAAGCCATTTCAAGCATCAATAGTTATATTCCCTTAAGGATACTCTGGCAGACTATACATGTTTTTTTTTCTCAGCAGTCTGACCTTTTTAGTTGATGCAACACTCAACTTTGTGATGATGACACTTTGTGTTTGTTTGGGATAACTGAATATTAAGTAGAGCCATCCAAGCCAGCTGTGGGTTATAAATATACTCTTCCTTAATTCATTTTCCTGGTATGTTTAAAATAGGTACCAAATTACTAAATTAATGGATAATCCAAATAGATGAGTGAGTAAAGAATTTCCACAGAAAATTTCTACAGCTCAAATGCATGTAACTCTGTCTTCATGTGACCAGGAAAACTTGAGAATGTTATGGAATAAAGTTTGTCATCCAATTTAAAGCACCAAAGTAATGTTTACTAATAACGTACTTGATTATCATCAGGTCAGTTGGCAAAAAGCCTAGTATGTGTATATATTTATAGGAGCCACTAAAAATAAGTATTTTCTTTTTTTAAATAGAGAATAAAATGTTTGCACATACTGCGGGATTGTTCACTGAAATCTTTTTAAAGGGATGGGATAGTATGGATTTCCATATTTTCTGTAGTAATACTCATGGTATTGAATTCATTATACCAAGTATAATCAACAGTTTTTATCTGTAATTGAGTACATAGGTCTGGAAATACCTAAATAAAATTTCATATTAGGAGCTTGGTATTGTCTATAGAGCAGAGGCAAATTTTGTCTCCCTTCTTAATGCTCTGTCCAAAAGCACTGTATGTTTCAGGGTCCTTCCACCACTGGATAATCTAGTACAGTCCAAAACCAGGAGTTAAATTAGATCTTTAATCTCCTTTTTTATAGTACTTCATTTTTGAAGCTTTCAAGAAATAACTACCTCTTGTTGTATATGTAATTAATATTATTGCACCTATTGCTTTTATGTCAGAGGAGTAGTTAGGAGCATTTAAAAATAATTGGGACATATACCTGAAGATGTCAACCGTATTTCATTGTGGGAACAGCCTCTTTGCCCTGTCTCTAAAAAGCATGAATAACCAGATGCAGCTGACTTTGTGGGACACTTGTAGTGCTTTGTCAACCTCTGGAAGGTCTGCCTGTCCTTGTCTCATAGATCTACACCTGGAAAAATCCCAAGGCTGGTCTATTGCATGTTCTGGTGCGGCAGCCCTGGTGTTCCTGTGATTGTTTCATCAGACAGTTGAAGAAGCTGTGTTCAGCAAAGCAGGGCTCCTACTAAATACATATCTGGAAGTTACGCTCCCTGATACAGCTTAGTGCTGTAGTTGTGCAAGTAATGCAAGTTGGTATTGAAAGGCTGGTATGCAACACCCTAGTCTTGAAGCGGTTCTCTGTTCCGCCTTCTGACCCCTGTCTTGTGCTGGCTTAAGTGTTAAAAGCAGCTGCATGGTTAATAGTGTCAGACAACTGATCTGGGCTGAAGCTTTTTTCACTTGCTGGGTTGATTTGTGTTTGCTGGGTTCAACTGAAAGGTTAGCTTTAACGTGGCCGAGGTCCGTGATCGGAGTTCACATGCAACCTCCCCAGTGCTTGCCTCATATTCTCTCTTTATTCCATCCTTCATATGCAAATGTGACTCTCATACTGTGTAATGTAATATCAACACACTTTGTGGAGTGGATGAAATTTTGTTATTAATGTTCATTCAAAAACAGTGATAGGAAGAATTTTGTTTGTTTGTTTGTTAAAGAGCCAAGTACAAAAGTATTGTCCCATCAACTGAGTGATTACTTTCAGGACATTCCTCTGGTCATCCTTTGCTTTTGTTCAAATATCTGTGTTTCTCAGAGTGTATGACTGAGTTGACATGAGTGTATTAGCATTAGGTGTAAGTCAGCACCTCAGAAATCAATAGGGCATATCATGCTTTGTTGATGCAGGTAAACACAGCTGCCAGTTAATGAGTGTGACATTATTTCAAAATTTATACCTTCTTGTATTGAATTTTTAAAGTGTGGGAAGAAGATACCAAGTAGAAAAGAGAGTCTTTTACACAGTAACAATCAAACCTAAGATGTTGCATTTCGTCTTGAAACAACTCCGGCAAATGGAGTGTAGCAAGATAATAAGGCTACTGATTATGCAGCTGGTGTAGTGAGAAAAGGTGGGTATGTTGAAGGTTCTATAAAGGAAGAATACAGCAAGAATCAGTACCATTTCAGGTTACTTTTTGCCATCAAACCCTCTTTCAAAACTAGTTCTATTGTTCTTAATGTTTTCCATGATTGGAACTACGTAAAGAAACCACCTTGTGTTTGTCCACTTTCTGCTTCTGTTTCTTAGTCAGTTAAGCAACAAATTAATTTAAGTCTGGAAGTCTGCATCTGCAGAGCTTGTTCTAAGCATGCTTAGGTTGAAGAATCATCTATGCTATGGGTGCTTACATGTTTGATTATGAGACGTTTAAAGTGCAGTTTGGGTAATACCTTGGGTAATTTTTCTTACAGTCTTCACAAGTTTGAGACGTGACAAATCTTTGCCTAGCAGCAAATACAGAAAAATAATTGTTCGCCCCTTGACCCAAGAGAATTTAATCTGCTGCTGTACACTTTTACTAGGGTAAATAAATGTTAGTCTGTTCTATGCTTGGTATAATAAGAAATTGACTGCCATAGAAATTTATTAGAGAGTGACTGCTTATCATTGTAAAAACACAACTTACTGGGATTATCTAGGGTTCTTAGCATATTAATACAGTGGGTTACCAGCACTGAAAACAACGCTTTTTGATTTTTCTCTTGTATCTAGTAATGAATAGAACATTAGGTTGACAAGTTTTTCAGTCCCCATCCTTCCCCGACGTTATCCTTCCCCGACGTTATCCTTCCCCGACGTTATCCTTCCCCGACGTTATCCTTCCCCGACGTTATCCTTCCCCGACGTTATCCTTCCCTCACGCTCTCCCCGACGTTATCCTTCCCCGACGTTATCCTTCCCCGACGTTATCCTTCCCCGACGTTATCCTTCCCCGACGTTATCCTTCCCCGACGTTATCCTTCCCCGACGTTATCCTTCCCCGACGTTATCCTTCCCCGACGTTATCCTTCCCCGACGTTATCCTTCCCCGACGTTATCCTTCCCCGACGTTATCCTTCCCCGACGTTATCCTTCCCCGACGTTATCCTTCCCCGACGTTATCCTTCCCCGACGTTATCCTTCCCCGACGTTATCCTTCCCCGACGTTATCCTTCCCCGACGTTATCCTTCCCCGACGTTATCCTTCCCCGACGTTATCCTTCCCCGACGTTATCCTTCCCCGACGTTATCCTTCCCCGACGTTATCCTTCGGAAAACCTCTGTTGATTTTTAGCTTCTGTTGATTAATGAATAACCATCTTGTGTGCAGAGGGGGCACAGTTGCTAGTAAAGTTTATTAGCAGTAGTAACTAAGATCTATGGAATGAGCTACCTTTCCTTAAGGAAGGATGCTTGTGACAAATATTTCCAGCAGTAGGTATGGGTAACAAAGTTTCAGTAAATTGTAGCTTTTGCAAGAAAACTTTAATTTTTTTTTTCTTCTAGTGTTCTTTTGAAGATTTCTTACGTTCAAATTTTTATCTTCCTTCAGTTTAACCTTTCTCTTGTGATTTCTCGTTAATTTTTGTGATTCTGTTTTGTTGAATTCAGAAGCTATCAACCATTGTCAGTGGGCGCTCTCTGACCATCAGCCTTGGCCACCTTTCTTCCTTCTCTCCTTAATTAATTGTGACAGCCTTGTAGAAAAAAAACATACAATTTTATGTACCAGGTGTGCTCATATGTAACATGTGTCTAGATGGTGCTTTTCAGGCTACTGAAGACCTGGATTAGGCATACATGCCCCACGTATGTTGGGTGCTGTTCTCATCAGTCTCACTGTGTTGGCTTTCACCTGCATTTGACCAGTTCCATGAAACAGAAACCTGGGGGCAGATGTGGTGGATGGGAAGGTGCAGAAACCTCTTTATTTACTTTTGCTGCAGTCAGAAGAGTTTATGCCATCAGTTCAGTAGTACTTAAAATCAAACTTGTGTAGATGATACCTGTTTTGTAGATTGAAAATGGCATACATGTAGCTCACTGCTGCAGTTATTCATAATAGAACATGTACTTACATATAATTTAAAAATTGTGCACTTACACTGTTTTGTATTTCATTTTTATTTTCAAGATGCCTTATCTATTTACAGAGTTTCTTGCATTGGTTCAGCCTGCTCACCTTTCAAAATCCCACATTCTCTTTAGTTTGAGTGCACCTGAGTACAGGGGTGTCTCTGGTGAGGTGGGACTTACCAAGGGATAACTCAGGAGGCAAAAAGAAGTATTTGACTTCAGGTATAAGAGTCCACATTTAATGAGGATTTGAGGACATCTGTTGCAGTGGGGTGGGCGACTCCATTTTTTACATCACTGAAGTGATGCGGAACACCTCTTTTATGAGGACAGGCTGAGAGAGTTGGGGTTTTTCAGCCTGGAGACGAGAAGGCTCCTGGGAGACCTTATTGCAGCCTCCCAGTACTTAAAGGGAGCTTATAAGAAAGATGGGGACAGGCATTTTAGCAGGGCCTGTTGCAACAGGATAAAGGGTAATGTCTTAAACTTAGTCTAAGACTTAGAGTCTTAATCTTAAACTAAGAGAGGGTATATTTAGACTAGATATGAGGAAGAAATTTTTCACAGTGAGGGTGATAAAACATTGGCACAGGTTGCCCAGAGACATGATAGATGCCCCATCCCTGGAAACATTCAAGGTCAGGCTGGACGGGGCTCTGAGCAACCTGATTTGGTTGAAGATGTCCCTGCTTGCTGCAGGGAGGCTGGACTAGATGACCTTTATAGGTCTCTTCCAACCCAAACTATTCTGATTAAACAGTCACAGTAAGAAAGATGGCTTCTGTTCATGCTTGCTTAGAAATAAAGGAGAAAAGGAAGAAAATGTGTAGATTATAATAGTTCATGTTTTGATTTGAAAAGACAATGACTGCAGTGCTTCAGAAATATTTTTTCTATTTAAAAAAACATCCTAAAACACAGAAAAACCTGAGCAAGTAAGTATGCCATACCTGCACATCATGCCTCTGCTTTTGGCATAAAACTTGAAGACTGGGTTTCCCTTCGTTCCTCGTGTTTGCAGTGGCTGTTCCTCTGCACCTCCGCGGCGTCAGCTCCACATTTCGGGAGGAGGAGGGCCCGCATGACGTGTTTGCATACGTACACACATCACCATCGTGCCCGGTCTTGGTGACGCGCCAGGGCGCCCTTTCGGTTTTTGGCTGATTGCCGGGCGGATTGGCGCGGGCCTCCGGCAGTGTTTCCGCCTCGCGGTTGCGGATTCGTTTATGCTAAGCAACCGTCCTGCAGCCAATCCTGAGTGGGTATGCAGGTTTCCCGCAGTCCCCGGCCATCAGGCAGCCGGAGTTTGACTCTTCCGGCCTGGGAGCAGGTGCGGGGGTGCTGGTGCTAGATGGCTGCGGGGTCTCCCTCTGACAGTCACAGAAAGAAAACTAATCATTTCATGTGAAAAATAGGCAAATAGCCTTCCTGCCCCCCCAAACCTAAAAAGTATGAAAAGTCTTCATAAGCCTTCAATGAGATGAAATTATGAAACAGCTGGTTCCTTCATATACCACCTTCTCCAATCTGAGATGATGGTCTTGGTGGGAGTTCAGCAGTGATTTATGTGTGTAGAAGGACTGGTCTGAGAAAGGAACAAGTGAGCAAGGCAGCGGCTGCTGCCCCTGCTGAGAAAGGGCAGTATTTCTCCTTCCCTGGAGGAAATTAGGAAAGCACATCTGGTTAACACATGGCTCGGGGGCTGGTGCCATCAGCAGAATTTTTGGTTTTTTTGACTATAGGGCGGTTTACATGGCACTGGCCCTGCTGGCAGCAGATGGAGTGCAACTTTCTTCAAGGGGGAAAACGATTCTAGCTTATGAGTTGGCAGGCCTCATCAAGGGGGCTTTAAACTAGATTTGAAGGAGGAAGGGGATAAAACCAGGCTCACTAGAGATGAGCTTAGGGGTGGCATGACCGTGTTGGGGGTGAAATCAATAGCCCATCAAGTGCATCTACACCAATGCACGCAGCATGGGCATTAAACAGGAAGAGCTGGAAGCCATTGTGCAGCGAGACAGCTATGACTTCAGTTGCCATCACAGAAACATGGTGGGATGACTCTCATGACTGAAGTGCTGCAATAGATGCCTGTAAGCTCTTCAGAAGGGATAGGCCTGGAAGGAGAGGCGGTGGGGTGGCCCTGTATGTTAGGGAGTGTTTTGTTTTATAGAAATCTATGATTGTGCTGACCAGGTTGAGTGCTTGTGGGTGAGGATGAGGGGGAAGGCCAATGAGGCAGATGTCCTGCTGGGAGTCTTATAGACCATGCAACCAGGATGAAGAGGCAGATGAAGCATTCTAAAAGTGACTGGCAGAAGTATCACAGTTGCTAGCCCTTGTTCTTGTAGGAGACTTCAATTTACCCGACATCTGGAAGTATAAGACAGCAGAGAAGAAACAGTCTAGGAGGTTCCTGGAGTGTGTGGAAGATGACTTCCTGACACAGCTGGCAAGTGAGCCTACCAGGGGAGGTGCCCCGCTTGACCTGCTGTTTACCAACAGAGAAGGACTGGTGGGAGATGTGGTGGTCGGAGGCTGTCTTGGTCTTAGCGACCATGACATGATAGAATTCTTCAGTCTGAGTGAAGTAAGGACAGGGGTCAGCAAAACTGCTACCACGGACTTCCCCAGGGCAGACTTCAATGTGTTCAGGTCACTGGTTGAGAGAGTCCCTTGGGAGGCAATCCTGAAGGGCAAAAGGGTTCAGGAAGGCTGGACAGTCTTCAAGAAGGAAAGGTGCAGGAGCAGGTGGTCCCCATGTACTGTAAGACGAGCTGGGAGGGAAGATGACTGGCTTGGCTGAACAGGGAGCTTTTGCTGAGACTCAGGGAAAAGAGAAGAGTTTATCACCTTTGGAAGAAGGGGAAAGCAACTCAAGAAGATCACAAGGATCTTGTTAGGCCAAGCAGAGACAAAACTAGAAAGGCAAAAGCCCAGCTAGAATGCAGTCTGGCCACGGTCGTAAAGGAAAACAAACAATGTTTTTACAAGTAGATTGACAACAAGAAGAGGGCCAAGGAGAATCTCCATCCCTTATTGGATATAGGGGGGAACATTGTCACCAAGGTCAAGGATACGGCTGACGTACTTAATGCTTTCTTTGCCCCAGTCTTTAATAGCCTGACCAGGTATCCGCAGGGTATTCAGCCCCCTGAGCTGGAAGACAGGGATGGAGAGCAGAATAAACTCCCCATAATCCAGCAGGAAACAGTTATGGACCTGCTGTGCGACCTGGATAACCACAAGTCTTGGCTTGATGGGATCCACCCAAGAGTACTGTGGGAGCTGGCAGAAGAGCTTGCCAAGCCACTCTCTATCATTTATCAGCAGTCCTGGTTAACAGGGAAGGTCCCAGATGACTGGAGGCTTTGCCAATGTGATGCCCATCTACAAGAAGGGCCACAAGGAGGATCCTGGGAACTACAGGCCTGTCAGCCTGACCTCAGTACTGGGGAAGATTATGGAGCGGATCATCTTGAGGGTGCTCACAGGGCATGTGCAGGACAACCAAGGAATCAGGCCCAGCCAGCACGGGCTCATGAAAGGCAGGTCCTGCTTGACCGACCCGCTTGACTTCTCCTTCTGTGACCAGGTGACCTGCCTAGGGGACGAGGGAAAGGCTGTGGATGTTGTCTACCTGGACTTTAGTAAAGCCTTTGACACCATCTTCCACAGCATTCTCGTAGAGAAACTGGCGGCTCGTGAGTTAGACAGGTTCACTCTTCGCTGGGTAAAGAACTAGCTGGACAGCCAAGCTCAGAGAGTCGTGGTGAATGGCGTTAAATCCAGTTGGTGGGCAGTCACAAGTGGTGTTCCCCAGGACTTGGTTCTGGGGCCGATCTTGTTGAATATCTTTATTGATGATCTGGATGAGGGGATCGAGTGCTCCCTCAGTAAGTTTGCAGACGACACCAAGTTGGGTGGGAGTGCTGATCTGCTGGAGGGTAGCAGAGCTCTGCAGAGGGATCTGGACAGGCTGGATTGATGGGCCAAGGTCAACTGTATGAGGTTTAATAATGCCAAGTGCCGGATCCTGCACTTGGGTCACAACAACCCCATGCAATACTACAGGCTTGAGGGAGAGCTGTCTGGCAGAAAAGGACCCAGGGGTGTTGGTTGACAGATGGCTGAATATGACCCAGCAGTGTGCCCAGGTGGCCAAGAACACCAAAAGCATCCTGGCCTGTATCAGAAATAGTGTGGCCAGCAGGAGTAGGGAAGTGATTGTCTCCTGGTACTCGGTGCTGGTGAGGCCTCACTTCAAATACTGTGTTCTGGTTTGGGCCCCTCACTACAAGAAAGACATTGAGTTTGTTGAGGGCAACAAAGCTGGTGAGGGCTCTGGAGATCAAGTCTTATGAGGAGCAGCTGAGGGAACTGGGGTTGTTTAGTCTGGAGAAGAGAAGGCTGAGGGGAGATCATATCACGCTCTACGATGACCTGAAAGGGGGTTGTGGTGAGATGGGTGTTGGTCTCTTCTCCCAAGTAACTAGCAATAGGATGAGAGGAAATGGCCTCAAGTTGCACCAGGGGAGGTTTAGACTGGACATTAGGAAAAATTTCTTTACTGAAAGAGTGGTCAAGCATTGGAACAGGCTGCCCAGGGAGGTGGTGGAGTCACCATCACTGGAAGTGTTCAAAAAATGTGCAGATGTGGCACTTTGGGACATGGTTTAGTGGGCTTGGTGGTGTTGGGTTGATGGTTGGACTTGATCTTAAAGGTTTTTTCCAACCTTAATGATTCTGTGAAATACTGGTAATACTTTATAAAAGAGCAGGTTCCCACAGCCAACTAATCAACTGCTCTTTTTGTTCCATTTTAAATTGTTGCTTTTCTGTTACTGAGAAAATGTAATCTTTGCAAAAAAACTTCTCAGGCGTGCTTGTATGCATGACAAACACTTAACGTTTTAATGCAGTATCACCTTTTTTTGTTGCAAGTTTTCTTTCCATTTCTCTTTCTTCTGGCATTTGAGAAGCAACCTCAACGGACCACTGTTAGTATCAGACAGCTCACCTCTAAAGTGTGATGTCACCAAGTTGCAAGTGTTTGAACGCCAAGGTTACTTCACTACAGTTAGTTGTGTATGTAGTATGTGAACTAGTTTAGAAAATACTTTACAGTGTGTTTAGGGTAAATGTATCAATTTTTAAAGTAAAATAGTGTTATTCTCCATTTTATCTAACAGAAGACTCATAAAGAGATCTGCCTTAGAAGGATGCACTTCTGCATACATTAGTGATACCTTCTTAGAGACACAGTCTGTTGAATTTTCTTTTGAAATTTCACCTATGAACGGAAAAATACATATTTTGTAATGCATAGATAAGCCTAAACATGAACAGAACATCTTGCCCCTTTTTTTAAGGATTTTTTTCACAGTTTCTCATATTTTTTGGTCTGCATGTACATGAATGATTAATTCAGCTGGTTCAGGTTTTAAGTTTGGATTATCAGAAGTTGGGTAAGTTTTTAATCATAGATGTGTTCTGGGAGTTAGTGTTCACTTCTATGGAATTATCTTTCTCCTTATATTTAAGGATAATGGTAACTGTTAATCCTGTGCCAAAGAGGAACTGCAGTATAACATTTAAGTGGTGTAGAATAAAAATATTCCAGAAATGTATCTTAAAATGCACAAATTCAACTTTATATAAAATTTTAGTAAATCCAGTTTTTCAGAAAGAAACATACTTAGTGCTTTAGCTTGTGCTAAAAAAAAAATCAATCTGTAAGAAAGTTGAATTTTACTGTTACAGATATTTCAAACAGCAGTACTTGTTTACTGTTTGGAGATCTGGCAGCTGAATTGAAAGCTTATGTTTTGAGTTGTTGATAAAATTTGAAATCTCTAACACTTGTGGGAAGTAAGAAGACATAGTATCTACCACTTGCTCTGGCTGAATTCCATGCAAGCAGTATTATGGGTTTAACAACCTGAATGGCTGTTAAAATTTAGTTCACAGAAAAAGAAAAAACTGTGGAGAATGAGCTTAAGCTTGCTATGTTAAAGAGCAGGTGTTTCTATGGCACTTGAGTTGCTTGTATAAGGCTAACTGGAGTATGTATTTTAATTAGAAGTTGTCTAGGAAAGGTTCTCGCACATTTTCTTTTCTTCCATCTTTAAAAGTATGCATTTTATGTATAGTCATTATCAAGGCATAAACTGATGAACCATGTCAGGACAATTCTGCAAAACCACCAGACGAAAAGATCTTAGATGTGTAAATGGACCTGATGGTCCTTTTTTTCCCACGAGGAATCCATTTTTTCCCACAAGGTATGGCAGCCTCATGGGAAAAGAACTCTAGAATTGCTACATTAGTATGAGAAATGGGTTTATGAGCCCAAGTCAAAGGCGGTATTGTCCTTTGGAGGTAGAGAAGACACAGGACAACTGCTTAATTCACTGTGATGCCCAAGTGACAAGAGCGTAGTTCAAGTTTGTACAAGAAGTTGTCGATCAAGTACAGTACACAAGACTATACAACCTCTGTGAAACAGTTCTGTGAATTTACTCTGGTTTACCAAGCCTGTAACCGTATGTTTGAGTGTTTCTTTTAGCCATAGATACACATGTGGACTTAATGTTTTACTGAGCTGGTTCTTCAAAGGGAAAGCACTAGGGTGGGGGAGAATGGCCTCCACTTTCAAGGCAGAAATATTGCAGCCGTGAAGAAGTGCCGATTTTGATCCTTCTGTTGGACACTAGCAAAGCATGGGCACAGCATTGTATTTGAAGAAAGGGAAGGTTAACAGCTGCCGTACTTGAACCCAGGCTGGATCTCGGCAGGTTTTTTTTTGTTCAACATTTAACATCACAGAAATTTAGTAGCCTTAAAATAGCCTAAAAATGCTCCTGCACGTTATACACCAAATCGCTACTGAGGCAGCACACCCCCTGCGCCCTGCACTCGTGGGTTAGCTCTTCTGGGCAGCTCCAGGTCTCAAAGTGAAAACGCTTAACTTTTCTTTCATGTCATTTACCAGCTCTTTGGAAAATCCTGTTCGTGTAACGCAAACCCGCCTGCCCGCGCCGTGAGGCCCCGTCTTCGTCTTCATGCCCTGACCGAGCTCTTGCCGATGGCCTCAGGAGGGTTTGTTGCTGGGTGGAATTTAAGGAACTGCTGTCTGATTGGCTGCCGTGCA
>NW_010516939.1:26094-58874 GCF_000687285.1 Phaethon lepturus | reverse complement strand
CAACCTAGTGGTTCTGTGATTCTGTGAAATACACATTTCGTATAATTTAAAAGCACCAACAAATGTATATAGAATACAGGAACACTATTTTTGCACGAAACAAATGTGGCGTCATAGCTGCTCAAAAGATACGAGAATATAATTTTGATGTGTTACGGATTTTTTTGACTGTGATGTGAGGTTAGATTTTTGTTCTCTTGCACTGGATACTGTTTCATAAATACTCTCCCCAGTTCTATGATGTAATTTAGCCTTGCTGTCATCAATATATTAGATGGTTTTGGAAGATGTATTCTACCTGTTGATGGAAAGTGATCTGTAAGATACTTTAACATGCAGTTCACACCAGAGAAGTTTGGTGGCTCTTACGCTAGTAAAAGCTTTGAAATCCATTTCTAGAAATATATTTCAGAAGTTTAGAGGGGGTATTTGTTTCTGACAGTTGACTTATGTGAGAAAAATACTAATGCAGAAATGGCACCTGGCTCAGATTATAGACAGACAGACAGAAACTCTTTAGTGTACTGTATTTCATGCATGATGATATTTAAAAAAAATACATAAGGAAGGATACCTTTTTATCATTGCTGTCTTTCATTTGTTAATATCCAGTGTAGAGAGGCATGCCCTCCCACTTTGACTTTCATTTGATCACTCCAAGAACATACATGTAGAGCAACAAATGAAGCAAAACACTTAAGGATGTCCCCAAGTAGTTTGTTATAAATATGAGTGCAATAGGGATGTTGATTGTATTTGATTATTTCTAATGAAGGATGTTATAATACAGGCTTTGTAGATAGTTAACAAATGTGCTTTCTTTGTAGCTAACAGACAGCAGTTATTTCACCAATTACCATCATTAGGTTAAAAACTCCTTGTGGGGTGCATTGAGGCATACAAGCATGTAAGGCTTCATCTTGAAATTCACTTTCAATTTAACCTGTGCATTCTGGTTAATGATGTAGTGTATGAGAATTGACTCTTTTTCAATACAGACAGACCTTCTTTATTACAGATGTGTTTCTATGTATTGCATGAGCTTTATTATATAAAATGACATGGTAAGATAACCCTACAGTACGTGCTTCCGTAATTATGATTTCTTAATATTTATTGCTGTTTTGGCATTTTAAAATAACCTGAACTTTCATAGGATTTAGCTGTTTAATAAAGTCAGAAGAGAAGGTCAGTCATATGTTTCAGTCAATGCAGAATGTTTGTTGGCTTTTCTAAATGAAAATGGATATCTGTTTATCTTTCCTTAAAGGTCAGGGCTTGAACTTTTAGCATATAGACGTAGGGGTTATTGCTGATATTCTAATGCCATTAAGGCTGTGTAACAGTCTAGCTTAATAGCTCACACAAATTAAGATAGTACAAGAGATGACAGTGAGACTGTGCTTATATATATTTTGGTGTAAGCTGATACACAGTAAGTATAAATAAATAAAAATAGTTCTTTACAGCTAATATATGGAGAAAATAAGACCACTTAGTAAAATACCTAGAGTATTAGAACAAATTTTGACCTCATATACATCAGGACAATTCCAGAGTGTTTTTTGTTTGACTGCAAGGGTTTGAACCAATGCAATTGCGAGAAATTTAGTCCAGCATTTACAAATAATAAATAACCAATTATACAACAAATGTTACTAAGGCTTAGTCTTTGAGCACTGAGTAACTTGCAGCATTTAGCCTGATACTTGCTAAAGCATTCAAAAGACCACTTTTCAGTTGGACATTGTATTCATGTATTGATATATACTGGTTTTGGCATCACTTGTACTAAGACAAGTCTGAAGTATTCAGTCCTTAAATTAGCTTCATTTTATTTGATTGCCCTTAAGTATAATACTGATTGCATTGGATCATTTCTATCTGTAACTACATATTTGTTTAGCCAAATTAAATGTATAATTCTTGAGCTAAAATGTCAAAACCGAGCTCTTGTTTTTTAAGTTGGTCCTAGTTCGCCAAATATTTTGCTATTTTTTGTCTGGAGTTTTCAGTGCATCAGGACTTCAGTCCACATCTCCCCGCTTCCGGAGAGCGACTTAACCACTGGCCATGGGAGCTGTGATCATCTTTTCCTTTTTTGCCCAAAGAATATTTCTCTCTTGCAAAATAGTATATCTTCAAGAGAAAGAAATGAGTGACACAACTGCAGGATACCTTACAGTGGAGAACCTCTAGGAATCACCAAGTCCATCACAGAAAGGGCGCAGCAGCCATGTCCTAGGAGATGGCGAGGCCTGAGGGGAAGGAGGCACTTTTACGCAGAGAAAAATGGTTAAATTGTAGATGTGAGGAGGATTAAGAGACTCCTTGCTCTTCAGAGTTTCTTGTTGGATTGCTGTTTGGCTTGCTGGCCCTTCTGTGGTTAATAATGCTCTGTCTTAACTTACAGAGCCGAGCTTAAACACTGCAAGTCCCACCAGGTGACTGGGCATTCAGTGGTACGGCGCAGTGACACAGCCCTGCTGCACCCAAGTTCCTTTCTGCAAGACGTCGTTAGAGACAGAAATAAGATGCCATGGATAGTTTGGGAGTAGGCTAATTTAAAATGTCATCATATTTGCTATGGAGTAAAGCACATATATGGACAATTACTTGTTTTACTTGGGTTTATATAGCAGAGCATCCAAGACAGGACCCTGAACTTGCCTGTAAGATATCCTGCATCATGTATCTGAAGTGTACAGATTTACATGCATTTTTCATCATACTCTCCTGTTTTCCCACACAGTTTCTTGAGCCAGACTTTGAACTGACATTTTAATTTTTTATTTAAAATTTATTTTGAAGTGATTTCTCTTAGACTGATTTTAGAATTCCTGTTCAGATGCAGTAGGGCTCTTTGTCACTTTTGAAGTGAAACATTTAGAGTCCTAAATTGCTTAAGTGACCTTGAGAAATGAGATTCAGAAGTGAAGCAAATCATTTTGGGCATTATTAGGCTCTGTAGAAACATAAACTGTATCAAGTTTCATTTTTCCATTTTTTAAAAACACTTCTGATCACTAAGTATTAGCAGACTGCAGCAAAAAGGGAAGGATGTTTCTATTAGGTTGATCAAAGATCTTCTTGAGAGGTCTGAGCTTTGCTTTGAGAAAAAGAAAAGTTGTTCCAAATCACTCAACTACATAAAAATGGGCATGCAATTAATTTGTCTTGATTGTGCATGTGGCTGCAGAAGTCTTATAGACAGCTGAGCAGTCAGCCTTCTAAGCAGTCATTTGCATGTACAGCTACACTGACTACACATACACAAATTCTGAAAATATGGAGCTTAAACTAGGAGCAGTAAAATAACTTTTCAGGAAGTATCTAAAATGCTCTTGGCTAGTTAAATGAGGCTCCTGACAATAAGGAGAACATATTTGCTATTCAGCTCTTGCATGAGATCCAGTCCTTAATAAAACCTGGTTTCTGGCATAATTATTTCGGCAGTCACCCATCCATACACGGATCTCAAGAAAGAGTCTACTGTGTGACAAAGCAGGAACTTTAAACGCTTGGAAGGAGTGTCTACTCTGATTATTGTCAGAGAGCATTTGGCCCTTCTGCTTAGTTTTATTGTAATGTTATCGCTGCCCTTATTCTGGATCATGTTATAATCTAGTATTTTCATTAAGTGGGGATGCTTTATTTTGGAATTTTTGTGACTTTGTGTCACCAACTGTTCATATGTATAACCAACCTCACTTACGTTTTTAGGAAAGAGAGAGTGTATTCTTTGTCTTTCATGAAGAATCTGCACTTTTCCTTAACAATCCTTCATTCTTTCTGAGGACTGTTCACCCACATGGATTCTCCATATTTAGGTTGTTCTGAAATGATCTCTGCTTCCCTTGCAAAAATACTAACAAATTTGGTGCTCAGTTGTCTGGTTATCAGACATTTTCCATGGCTTTAGAATTAAGATTTTTATTTCTTTTTAATTTAGGGAGATCTGTACTGAAGTACCTGAGAACTCATCTGCATTTTCTTAAATTAGAGGTGAAAGAAAAGCATGATTTACTTCTAGTTCTCCTTGCAGTCCTGAAAAGGAAGATAACTGTAAGAGAAGTATCACAAGAAGTTGACAGTGTAGGTCCTTCTGATGTTCCTTATTGGATCTCTGAACTAATGTCCTTTTGAGAGTGACATGAAAGTACTGGAAGCAGTGCAGAGGTGATTCTTGCTTTTTGTTTCATGTTCTGACAGTATTTCTACCCAGTAGCATATTTTGCTGTTGAGAATTTAGACCTGCAGTTGGTGCTGGATGAGGAGCACACAATTTTTTATGTGGAAGAGCCTTGGAAAGACAGAAAGGTTATGCCAGACACTCTCTTTCCAGAGTCAAGAAGATAATCCTAGCATTAGTGAGAAATGAAACACTTCACTGGGAGATTCACAAAAATCCTAGCCACCTCTAGTAAGATTTAATAACTTTTTTAGCATCCTGTCAGTTTATGATCAGGCTGATTCCAAATAAGATGATGATGATGTTCATTTTGAACATGTATTTAACTAACTTCTGTAAATATTTTCTGCTCCCCTATCCTAATGCTACTAGGACCTATTTCCTCCAAAACAGCAACTTAAGCATCGAATCTGCCTCTTTTCTGTTAGTACAACATAGTTCTTTTTCTATCGTAACTGCCCCTTTTATTCACCTAAAAGTACTTTTTCTTCAGCTCAGAGCTGCCTGAGCTCTCGAGGGTAATGCGACCTTAGAAGGCGTGTTCAGCATCACATTCAAGAGAAAAGGGGAGCTCTAACTTGTCGAGAAGCTGCTGATTTATCGAAGAAGCCTAAGAATTTGAATTACACAAATTAGTGGGTAATTTTTAAATGTTATTATCACTCGGTGTAATTTGATCGTTGTCAGAGATGACAGCTACAGAGGGAGGAAGACGTTTTCTACCCTCTTTCTTTTTAAAATCTATAAGAGATTAAGTCGAACGTAGCTCAAATAATCTAGACGTTGCAAAGTAAAGCTCCTAGCTTTGAGTAGGGAGGACTCCTGTGTTTTCAAAAAGATGGAAAGTCCTCCTGTTTTCTGTTCTTGTTCAGGTTCTGCCTCTGTGTGTGTCCAGTTTCTTCCATGTTATTAGTATAAATCAGAGATACCAGAGGAGCCTACAGTATGTTTGCACAGTTCCCTCATTATTATAATGCAATTTTACACCCTAAGAACTGAAAACATTTTAGCAGCAGGAAGATATTAAGGTGCTATATGCATTTCTATCAACAGGACAACTGAAATGCATGGAGTAGCGATAACTAAATCAGTTATGTGTATAAAAAGAAAAAAAGAAGCTTAAAATCAAAACAGTGACAGAAATTATATTTATTTTCAGCCTAGGTTGAATGTATCCATTTATTTCACAATCTTGTGAACTTCTAGTTCATATACAGTAAGCACAGGAGTTTATGAAGCTGTATTATGCAGCTAAGAGCAACTCTACTGCATGAGTAGTAAAATGAAGCAGTGAAAAAGTAAGAGGAAAATGACACTCAAAAGCTGCCTCATGCAAATCTGTACAGAACAGCATAGCAACGTGTAGCCCACTTGAGGCCCCCTCTTTCCATAGGAACAAGTAATTAGAATTTTCTTCTGCTAATATCTGGGCTCAGTGTGGATTTGTGGCGTTCTCCCGGCTTTGGTAAAGGCTTTCTGGAGATTTGACAGCAGAAAATGCCACAGTCCAAATTTATATCCTTGTGTGCATTTGTAATGTGAACATCTCAGCTTCTGTTTTTTCTGTGGAGGTTTAAAGTGGAGTGTGTGAACCAGACATCTGTAATGATGCTGTAATCAGGCCATGGGGATTAAGCTTATTAATAATGAAATATTGTCCTGGACATGCATTCATGATCTGATATTACTTTAGAAATTTTAGCAGACAAAACCTGTACTCAAAGAGCAGTATTCAATACAGATCCTTAATACAAGAAAAAGATAAATTCCCTAAAAAGCTTTTTTTCTTAAAAAAAACTTAACAGCTATACAGATCATCTTCACATGTTGCAAAGAGTTGAAGAGCTCTATGAATGTTTGAAGCATCATTAAAATTGTGAGGTCTCCAAAGTCAAATGTGGATGTTATGAGATCTAATATTTTTTTCATCTCTGTGTAATACACTGATAAATTTTATATCAGCCTGAAAGTGGATGAAGACTTTCAAAATCAAATGTCAGTTTTTCAGCTATCTTGAATGTTGCAGACATAAGGAAGGGAGGTTGTCTCATGATAGTTAGCCTAGAGGAGTTGATCCAAATTTCATGAACAATATGAGCTGCATGCACTTGCTGTGCATACACAAGGAGTTACATACTTTCAGACTTTAAAAGAAGACTTTAAAAAGAAGACTTTAAAAGGTTGTATCCCTCCCAGCCCTGTCACCTGTGTCAACTTACTTCTTAACCTGATTACCATTTTGATGATAAAATACATTGTACTAAATTCTAATCAAATGTAAATGTGCAGATTTCAGAAATCTGCATGTAGACTAATGTTGACTCTATTGTACTCCTGCTTCCTTTTCACATGTGTGAATATTAACCTGCCCAGTAAAAAAGCAAACGTAGGAAATGAACATGGGGAACAGTAAGTCAGAAATGAATTCAGGCTTTATCCTCAATTCGTTATTTACTTGTGTGTCTTTCACACAGGTTGTGTTCAACTTCCCAGGGCTCAAGACTGAGGACTGTTGCATAAAAGTTCAGCTTCTGACTGTCATTTTATGCAAAGGGGTGCGTTGTGCAACTTTTAGGGACCATACCTGATATTGCCGAGTCCGAACTGCAGGTTGCTGTAGTAGGTCAGATTAAATGTAGGTTCGGCATGCGTGTGCCTAGCTAGTGAACTTGAACTACCGTCGTATCTTGACAACCTCTGGGATGTTTCAAATGGAAGCTGTAGGTGCTGTCACTGTCAGGGATGCTCTCTGCTGAATGGCTGACTGCGTTCCATGCTGGATTAAGTGCCCTGAATAGACTTGATGTGCAATGTTGGGCAAGGGGTGGGGGATGTTTCAACGTAGAGTTTCAAAGGTTGTTGATAACACTGGGCAGATTGCATCAAAGGGAGGATCACAAATGAGCTTTCTGCGTGGTAGGAGAGGCTTTTGTTTGTCCTCTCAGCTTGTGAATCCCAGAGCTGGTGGGGTCCTAAGGTACACTTCAATAACCATTGTGGGCATAATTTCTCTGAAGTACAAGCAAACCTTATTTGCCGTATTGACTGGACCCCCTCTCTGGATTTCTCCAGGTCATCTTAAATGTCTCTTTTTTGCTTCAGTCAGTCTTAGCCGAGTGTAGTCAGTCACCTAGATGCACAGCAAGACCTCAGAAGTGGCAGCCTGGCTCTGATCCCTGCTTGCATGGCAGAAGGTGGGGTGGAACCGAGCAAGAGCCGGGGTGAAGCCCCAGGGTGGAGAAGCTGTTGACAGAAAACAGCCCGAGGTCCCTCGGAGCAAAAGCAATGAGACCACTGAGCTCTGGTTCTGTCTGTCACCTGCCGGTGTCCATAAGTGTGCTGACAAAGCCCCGTGGCCAGCAGTGTCGGCTGACTGACATTGCTGAGAGAGTCGCAAAAGAGAAGGAAAGGATCGTTGACGAGATCCAGATTGACAAGGGGGAAGGCAGTGGTAGTATATCAGATATGCTTTGTTCTGATTCCTTGTCACTCAGCTCATCTGAAATAGAAAGTTGGAAATATGGCAATGACTTAGAAATTGTCAGAACAGCAAATTGCAAGGAGGGCCTGCTGTGCCACCTGTGCCAAGACTCTGTGCCTCAGCTAGAGCCTTCCTATATATGCATTTCTTTCTTTTTTTGCCATGCAGTAATTCTTACATCTTATATGCGTATTTTCATGTATTGAATCAATGAGGTAGACAAAATAATATATAATATAAAATTTGTATTTTAACAAGTAATATTCTACATTCTTTGTGCAGGTACAGAAGGCTTGGGATTTAGCATTACTTCAAGAGATGTCCCAATTGGTGGCTCTGCTCCAATTTATGTGAAAAACATCCTTCCAAGAGGTGCAGCTATTCAAGATGGGAGGCTAAAAGCTGGAGACCGATTAATTGAGGTGATGAAGTGTTACATGTTGTTCATCTGTGTTGTGGCGTGAGCCCATGCACTAGTTCACTTCCAAAAGCTCTTAGTAGTTTATGTTATAGGAAAATGTTTCCCTCTTTTTTTTCTTTTCCTTTTTTTTTCTTTTTTTTTAGGCAACGTACCAAGGGCTGTGTGTTTTCAGTACATAACTGTTTTAAGAGCTGGACCCAAATGTACTTAGGAAAACATGAGTTTACATGTCCTTATGTGAATATAGTGTCATAGTCTTGCATTGCTGTTTAGGAATAAGATGAAGCAGAGTAATTGTTACACACTTATTAAATACACTTATTAAAGTGTCATTAAATCGGCACGGGGTGACAGACCAGAAATTATTGGAGATGTTGCCAGGTATGGAAGACAAAACCCTGGAAAGGTTTAGTGAATTAACTGGAAGGGACAATGTAAGAGGAGGGTAGTGCTACAGAGAATCAAGGCCACTTCCCTCCTGAAGGGAGGATGTCCTCAGGGGAATTAAATTCCTCTTCGATAGGCACACAGCAGAGATCTTCCTGCAAATCTATCTGGAGTGATAGAAGATGTTACCACCCACAGCTCTTCATTACCACCCCCAAGCCAAATTACAGTGGTGGTACAGCTGAGACTAACTGCCTCCCAGTGCCCTAACTTCACTTTACTGCAAAATTGGCAAAGTCAGCCTGAACTGTTGCTGGAGGATAACCCTCTGTAATTACTGTCATTGCTGAATGTAATTCAAGGTAACCCAGGTGACTTGGGTAGAAGGGGACTGAGAAGCATTTAAGACAATAGCTATGGCATCTCAACTGTGTGAGCTGTGTTCTCTTCCGAGGGCAAGAAGAACATGATTTGCTGACTGCTTCAGAGCACCATGCTCACTTGCTTAACTGTGCTAGCTGATTTGCCTTACATTTCCAAAATGTTTCTGGACAAGCCTGAGAATACCCTCTCTCCCTCTGGCTTCTCCCTTACTCAAGTTAGCTCATAGAGTGGGACATTTACCTGTATGTATTCTATACCTGTCTGTACCAGTAAGTTGTATGTGGAAGCGAAGAGGTTGGACTGCTGAAGAAAGGCAAAATAAAGAGTAAACTGCTCCAAAGTTATTTTGGGGAAAAAAAATATTTTCTATTTTTGACACAGTTTATTGTGCAAGATATATTTGGAAGATATGTTATAACACAAAGGTATGTGGAAACAGAACCAGTTTTGGATCACACATTGATTTTGCCAAAGGATTTTTATGCAGGAATTCTTGTAAAAAATATTGGTAGGTGGAATTAGTTGGCTTTAGAGTATACTGGAGTATACAGTTGCTGCTAAAGAGGAAGGAAATATTACTGTCTTGCTTCTTATTTGTATTTGTATGTAAAGAATGCATATTTAATTAGTTCTATTAAGTGGAAGCTATACTGAGCCAATAGGCAGATTGCTTCAGTGGGGTTTTTTTAAACACTGTCCCATACGATTCCCATGACTTTTTGGTATGAATTTCTACTATTTTTCCTGTTTTGGAGTCTTATCAATTTCTAATATTTCTTTTGTCATAGGTAAATGGAGTTGATTTAACAGGCAAAACTCAAGAAGAAGTTGTGTCCTTGCTGCGAAGCACCAAGATGGGAGGGACTGTTGGCCTTCTGATTTTTCGACAGGAAGAAACATTCCATCCAAGGGAACTGGTGCGTAAAATAGAGAGCAACTAAGAGATTTAGATGAGTATGAGCAAATGATTTGATCTTGTCACCTGCTAGTAAACATGCATGGCCAACACTGAATATAAGAAAAAAAAACCAAACTATTTTGCTTTATTTAGAACATTTTACATGAATGTTTTTTATTCTCTCCGAGATCTGCTATTGGAATTAAATATTTGTTAATAATGTACAAGTGAGAGTTTTATTTTGAGTAAAAATGTTTATTATAGAAGAAGCTATTGGATGGACTTTTTTGGATGCATGCTTACAAGTAGATTATTTCATATCTTTCATATAGACAAATCTATGTTTGAAAACCTGCTATTTGTCCCATGACCTGCTCACTAAAATATTTCAGAGCATATAATGCTATGCTAAAACAGGATATGTAAATACTTTTCTATCAAAAAGTGAAATATATAAGAAATAGTAGCCTTTTTTGAATTTAAATGCAATCTCTGTGGAATGGAAACCCTGCAGTTACTAATTTAGCAGGGTAATTCAGAAAATGTTTCTGAGGAATTTACACGAAATGGAAATAAAATGATGTTTTATACTGTACCTGCTCCACTTGCATAGTGTATACAGATATTTCTCTGATAATTATTCAAGATAATTTCTGTTATGAAAAGGTAGACTGTGAATGTAGCAGTCTTACTTTGTTCTGTATTGAATTAAACTGCTGGAGTTATTTATTATTTGTATTATTGTAGCTATATATAACTCTAAAAATAACTTATTTGGCTGCATTATCATGAGAAGATAGACAAATATAAGCGATAAATATAAGTATGATGAATTGATTGCTTCATTTTTCTATTGGATTTGTGTTATTTTGAGTACCAGAGAATGAATTTTTGTTTGGCCATTTCAAGACGTTTAACATTAGCCTTTTACTTTTCAAAACTACAATTAAACCTCCTAAGTCAAAGTGGCAGGGAAGGTTGCAAACGAACCACACTTTTATCTTAATGTTCTTGGAACATGTCTTCAGGTTCTGAAGTGAAAGTTGTCATAAAATGAAGAGAAATTAACAATTTTAAATCGTATTATGCCCTCCCTTATTAATGGAACTGTGAAAACAATCTGTTTATAAGTTCCTATGATGTAATTTTCACAGTATTGCTATCTTACATAAAGGTGAATGAAAATGCGTTTTGAGTTTTCTAAATAAACTTAGAAGTAAGAAAACGCCTTAATTTTGTGTATATTATTTCTATAGTAAAATGAGGAAGTTATAGTGCATAATTTAACGAGTATTTTGTTTAAATAATTGTAAACAAAGATATGATGTGAATAATGCAGAGATTTAATAGTAATACTTGATGTAGTTTTAAAAATAACGGCAAATCAGCCCCTTCAAATGAGTTCAACCTCAGTAGCCTCCCTGCTGCTGTTCTGGCGAATGCCGGCGTAGGGAAGCCAGATCTCATCGTGGCTGTGTCAGGTAGTAGGTGGGCTCTGCGCTGTGTAGTCAGAGGTCGGATCTGAACTGGTGTACATTTCCGTAGCTCCGACTGAACAAATGATACTGTGAGGATCTGACAGTACATGTGTGCAATGATCCTCTTGTAGCATAAGGATTTGTTTGTTTGCATTTTGACATGACGAACTGTTAGGTGTGCTCTGCTGACAGCTGTCAAAGAGCAGGAGCAGAATTGCTGGGGAAGGTGTTGAACTAAAAACCCATCATAAGGGCTGTTGGCTGTTCTTTCTTCTCTCATGAGAAACAAGCCTAAAAGAAAAAAAAAAAGTATTTTTCAACCAGCTCCTCTCATTGACTCTTACTAGCTTTATGTACAAAAAACAGAAAAAAAAATTAATATTGAACGAGGGAGGGGAATGATCTGAAATCATGTCAGTTCAACTTTTTCACATGCAAACCTTCTCTGGACATTTAAGAACAATTTGTCTTTGCATCCTTCCCCTATTTCTGTCATACTTTCTACATTTGTATGCTTTAAATATTAACTGAATGAGATGTGTCTCAGAAACCGTATGCATAAAATCATGTTATCTGCTATTATCCATTTCATAAAAGGCAGGACTTGCTGTTGCTTGCTGAGGAGTGCTCGGTATTAAAACCATTTTATATTTGCCGACATTTGTACAGATAGTAATCCCAATAAAAGAGGTGTTTATATTTTACGTTTTGGGTTATGGCTTGTTGAATGACTTCTGAAAAGTTACTTATCCGTGGGTTTCTTTATAAGTAAAATGAAGATAATAAACTTTCAGGAGAGTTGTGGAGTTTAATGTCTTTGATGTATGTTGCCATTACAGTCTGGAAGGGACCTGCGAAAATGTGTAGGTATGTCTAAAACTCCCAGGGATGTTAAGCTGAGTCTCTTTAGGCTAGTATGGGATCTTCGTAGCTTGTGTGGTCAGGTTAGGGGGGGTGTGTGTGATGGAGAGCCATCATCCAGTGCAGCAGATCATGGTAAAAGTCAGTAAAACGTGGAAGCAGGGAGTAAAATCAAATTGGCAGGAGTTAACTTTTCTAACCAGTGAGATCTGGAAGAACGATTTTGCTTCTCCGGAATACCAGGCATTTTATTGCTTCCAGAGTTACCTAAGGCCAGATAGGATATATATTAGGGCTTGTCCGTATCAGTGTGAGAGGCAGATTGTCTCTTAAAAATCTTCCTTCCCTGCACCCTTTATGAAAAGGGTGAGGATTACTCTGGTTAAGTAGAGCTCCTGTTATACTGTGGTTACCTCACATAACCAAACAGAACTTGTTGTGAAGAATTTTCTTGGAGTCTGCTACTGACTGTGAATCCACTGAAGGATTGATTTGGGTTGTTTCGCTTTTGAGCTAAATTTTCAGTATCAGCAGAGACTGGTTGGCAGACTTAAGTCTCCTGTACGCTACAAGTTAATATGCCCATTGGTACATGTAGGTCCTTTACGTGATCCTGGTAGTTGGCTCTTTCATCGTTATTTTCTTATTGGTGGTTGGTTGCAGGTTAAAGCTAACTGGATGTTTGTGTTAGTACTTTGCCACTACATTTTTGTGCCTAATCATTTGAGTTTCCTGCAAAACAGCCCAAAACAAAAAAGTCCAGTAAACCCCAGCATTTCATTTTGGCCCAGCTGAATGGAAAGAAATAGCTGGTTAGCACGAAAGCGATCGTCCGGCCAGCAGCAAGGTGGCTCCTGGGTGCTCGGGAGGGTTTAATATGGGTGGACGTGGGCTTGGAAGAGTAGTAGTTCCTTACGTGTTTCCAGAATTGGTTGGGGGATGCAGAATGGTTTTCTAATGTTGTATGTTTGTCTCATGTGCCCTAAGACACAGGTGAGGAATGCAAGGTACAGGAGGGTTCCATTCTGTGGTGGACCGAAAGCACCCTTCTGTCCTGGGATATCCAGTGCTGTAGTTCTGGTTCATCCAAAAGGGGATGAATGGGGAGGTTAACAGGATTGATCTTAATGCACATTATACTACTATATGTAAAAAGTTTTTCTAAAATAAAAGGTTTATTTTATGAAATATTGGCAGAGGATATAAAAATAAAATATTACCTTAAAGGGTATATTGTATCTTGGCTAAAAACATACTTCAAATGGGGAATCCCTTGTTAAAATGAGAATGGATGTTTTAAAAAATAGGTACTTGTTTAAAATATTTGGAAGGTATCATCTGGACTGCTGAAGTCATGTTTTGAAAACTTCAGAGCAGAAGGGAAAGGCCAGGGGAGAACATCCCTGAGCGAGAGCATTCCACCAGCCAGAAAATGGTGCAAGGAGCTGTGATTCTTCCTTGGCCAGGTAGCCACCTCCCTCGTAGACAGATAAAGTCAGGTGCATTGGCCTCAGATCGCTGGAGGTTACTTTTGTTCACTTCTCATTTAGTGCTTGTTTAGACAAATTTGAATCAGGGGTGTGATGAACACCCTTCATTTTTCACATTACCACTTCATGTCAGAATTAGAGCTCTTTGTTTATCCCCCTGTTGATAGATAGTATGTCTCGTGTGTAGTCGTGTTCTTATTTATTTTTTTTACTTCCTTTAGAATGCAGAACAAAGCCAGTCACAAATTCCAAAGGAAACGGTAAGAGCTTTGTCTTTTCCATACTGGAAGACTCCCAAATGTTTTTAAACTGATATGGCACTTCTCCATCAAAGTTCCACAGATCCTTCTTTCACCTTATATACTGTAGATGGCTCTCTCTAGCTTTACATTTTTAATGCGTTTTTTAATGTAATTTCAAATACTGTTTGAATGTTATATACAATTCAGTTATTATGTATGTTCAAGTGCTATTTGAAATTACGTCTTTTATATGCAGCCAAAGGCCTAAAGTTCGCATGAGTAGACTGTTAGCTTGGGTTACGTGTGGAAACTAATTGTTTAAATCATGATTATATGACTGAAACCTGAGATACAAACACAGAAATGAGGCAGTTTGGATTTAAGTCTCAATTGTATCCTCATAGCAAACCACTGTTAGTTATTTTTAAGAAACTGATAATAGGGGCAGCGGTATCAAGTTTAACCCTTTGAAGGCTGTAACAGGTTTGTATGTGATGTATCAGTGAGGCTGTATGTTGAGGTTGTATGGTGTTTATATACCTCATTTTAGTCAGTGGAACAGGATTGGTCTTAACGCATATTATGCTATTATATGTAAAAAGTTTTTCTGAAATAAAAGGTTTATTTTATGAAATATTGGCAGAGGATATAACAATAATATATTACCTTAAAGGCATATTGTATCTTGGCTAAAAACATACTTCAAGAAGCTCCATTCAGTTAGGTACCTATTTAAAAATTAAATAATAAATTAGATTATGGAGAAATTAAGAGGATTCGTGCTGGGATTTGAAATTAGTTAGAATGCTGGAAAACAGAAGCGGCTTGTCTAGGTGATTCAGAATGTTTTAGCAGCAATGCTGAGATGGCATGTGGGATAAAAAGAAAGTCAAGACTAGGTAAAGAGATGTAAGTGCCATCTCACTGAGATAGTCAAGGGTACATTGGTTGATACTGTTAATGTTTCAGGCCAATGGAACATAACTGCTAAAACAGGCGTTTGGGTTGAATGTAGCAATATTCACTTTTACCCCTCCGGCTTTTGATGTCCTTCGTGTCTGAAAGTCATTTGCATAAGGGCTCTGCAAAATCGTGGGTGTATCTTTGTTTCGGACACGCCTCACAGTATCTATTTAGTACATCTCATTAGAGTATGTATGTTTTTATCTCCATAGTTTCTTACCACATACTGCTGATATGTAAGGAGATCAAAGATCAAAGCCCAGGCCAGTATTTCTGCCTGTAGTTGACTACAATTGAGAATCATTTGTGGGTGCAGCGTTATAAAGGTGTCCTGGTTTTAGGTGTTGAAATTCTGCCCCAAAACCTCATTAAGATTAGGCAGATTTCCTGCAAGGTGTTTGTATAAATCAATTGCTCATCTGTTGCAAAGTTAATGTTTTGTAACAAATTCCATGGTAAAATCCTTTCTCTGCTATATTTTGGGACCAACACGCTGATTTCATCTAAGGAAAGACCAAAAGAAAATAAGTAGCTCTCATTTTTTCTCCATAAATGTGAGCTAAAAATTGCTTCTTAACCAGGGGATTATGCAAAAGGGACAGGGAGCATATGGGTAGCTGGGGATCTCTGAAAAACCAGCCAGAAAGCCCTAGCCAGCCTTGGGAGTAAGGAATTGGGAAACATGTGGAGACATACTTGGTTAGTGAGGAAATGAAGCTAGAAAGCTGTCCAATAAAAAAAATTTTTTTGTGTAATGTCATGGGTTTTTCATTCATTATGGGGTGGGATATTTTGTTTTTTATTTGAAGGGTCAGAGCAACAGTGATCAATATTAGGAACAATAGGTCTCTCTAAATTTGCCTACCCTTGGGAATAAAAAATAGACTAAGCATGAAAGGTGCCAGTAGGTATTTATAATGCACAATGCTTTTGCACTTACTTCCCTTCTTCCAATCGACTTGCTTTGGATAAGTGTGATACTCCAGTTCTACAGAACTAATTTTCCTCAGCTGCACATTAATAATACAGTTACACACTTCTACAAAAATTACTATTTTTGAAAGTATTTTTCAATGCTTCTCTTTATTCTCCTTGGTTCTGCCTCAATCCCTATTTATTCCTCCTCTGTCTACTTTTCAGGTCTTTGAGATTTCTAATCTTGCAATTTCTATTTCTGTGCCTGCTCTGATCTTTGTGCTGTTAGTTGTGAGGTTTTAGTCTCCAAGTGTGAAGGACTTCATAGTAGAAAGCAAAGCAAAAAAACCCCAACAAAAACCAGCATGATAAAAGCAGTGAAGCTATAGAAATGAGAAAGGTGAAACAAAAATCTGGTTTCAATTTAAGGGCAAAATGTTTGTGGGGTTTTTTTATTGTTATGTCTTTGTGAGGAAATAGAAGAAAAATGCACCTTTGAAATTAAAAAAGAAAAAACCCTTGAAAATGGAAGGCCTGAAATAAGATTTATACGTAGACCCCAAAATAGAAAGCCTAATTTATCAACACATTATTAACACTCAGGGGTTACATTTATGTAACTCTTACTTTGAAATAGTTCACACTAATATCGTGGCACTTGAATATAATAATTAGAGTCTTCATAGATGTAATAGAAGAAAACCTTGAAAATCAGTTTTTTCTTGCTTTATTTGTGGCCCGAAATCCTTGAGAGAGTTATTTCTTACTGGGAAAGCATATGACTTCATATTTTGCACACCATCACAGAATACAGATTCTCATATTCTCATTCTTGAACGTCCATATGAGGAGTTTTTGTAACTTGCTAAGCTCGCAAAATTTAAGCTTTGCTCTCCAGTTATCCATAGGAAATGCAAATTGCTATGCAACTGCAGCTTCTATCCAGTAACTGTGCCCTGGTGAAAACAGTACTGCTGTTTCTACCTTCTGTTTTGCTGACGAACAGAACAGGCGCTGCATTTACTCCTGAAGCAAGGAAATCTCCTGTATCTTGGTTGAAAGGTTGTTTCACCCAGCCACGACTTTGCACCATTTGTATAGCTGGTGACAACATGAAACGCACCTATTTCTAAACATGGTGATTATTTGGAATGTAGGAGATTGACCGTAATATGAAAACTAGTAATTTATCATTATTACATTTCTGTTTCTGAGCATAATTATCTTAATCTTGTTACAGAGCATTGAAATGAACTGTTAATTATGCTATGTAAAACATCTGCCAATTAATTTTTCCTCATACTCTGAAAGTCAATAGTGTTTCAGTAATATTTTGCTTTTAATAATTGTCATTCATTGTTTGTTTTCTGGATTCAGAACCAGCGAGTTAACTTTCATGTAAGCATAATGCCAGAAAAATAATAATAATTATCATGGAAGTATTTTCTAGGGAGTGTTGTCTATTGTCAAAAAGATTCAAAGTTAGGATTCAGGATTTAATTTCGTGATTGTTGCACTCAGCAGCATGGGAAAGCTTCAGTTTTCTGTTCTCATTTGTTTTCCTGTCAAATTGCTGTAAGTGAGCAGAATGTTACGGATTTTAGCGAGTGCAGGATTCGTAACAGTGGCATGACAGGAGCGGTTGGTGTGTTGGAACAATATATAAATGTTTAGCGGGCCTGATAGAAATTGCAAATGGGATTGCTTTTTATTTTCTTCTGAATTCGAACATCTGATGCTCCTGTTATTATCTAAATTTCATTTTGATCCCTGTGTTTTTTCAGAATTCAAGGATAATGTCATGGCTAAACCTATCAGCATTTTTGGGTTCAATTGCTGTTCCCGCCATAGACTCTTCTGTGTGATTCTGAGTAAATTAGCTAGCTACACTTTTTCTGCAAGAATTCATCACCTCTAGAAATGGGGTGATACCACCATGGTCAGAGGTATTTTATAAGAAGTAAAGCATAATTATTTTTGTACACTTTTTGTTTGCAGCTTTTTGTGTTATGAATTTGAGAGATATACTAGCAAATGCCTACAAAGTCATAACTTATATTGATTAATGGATGGAAAATTCTTGGACCTTAATCTTGGGGAATAAAGCACCATCATTGTTGAGCTTTAAGACGGTGGTGTTCTGAGTGCGTGTGTGTTTGTTTTTTACTTCTGGTGAAAAGCTGTTTGTATTTCTTCAAGATACATAGTCACTGGGTACATACCCATAGCTATTTTTCAAAAGCTGCAAGTTAAGTTCCCACCACTTCATATTTAGCACTTACAGAGAACTTCAGCTTTTACAGGAGCTTTGAATTATTCAATTGATGGAACTTTTCCTTCACACAGAACCTTTGGAGAACTGTTTAGAGCTTCATCAATTTCCATTGTTGCAATAAGTGATCCAAGTGTCTAAAAAGTTGAGCCAAGATCGTACGTTGACTAATATCAGCTTACACCAACGCAGTGCTGATATCATTAGATACGGAACAATTTTATCAAAAGAGGAAAGGTTTGACTGATGATTAAGTCGATGCTGTTATTTCTTCCATGGTGTTTATGAATAATGCAAATAACTGGTGCTGATTATTTTTATACTTTTTTACCTTATAATGGTGTGAGGCACAAAGGTGATTACAACATTTTAAAAGCCTTTTTTAGTGCTATTTTGAGTGGTTTCAGATTGTATTTTTAATAAAGTTGTGACGTAAGAAACAGATTACTGGCCATATGAAAGAAAGAGGTAATGAATGTGTGATCTTCTGCAGGATACTGTTGTGTTTACAGTCTTTTACCATAGCATAGGAGGTACTTTAGTATTGAATAGCATGTTCTGGGTCATTAATGAGTAGAGCGAAGACATTAATTCCTAGTGAATAATTAATACAACAGTTGAGTGACTGTGTTTATGAATCCTCTTTGAGTAGTCTGAATTTCCTGGAATGTTCAATGGTAATCCACATAAATTTCTGTGTAATGCTGCGCTTGGCACTGACACTTAGGCTCGTAGTTTTGACTCCGTCATCTGCAGGTGATTTACTGGGCTGCGGTGTGGCACACCCAAGCTGGCTCCATGCAGCGCTGTGGAGCGGCTTTAGCTGTTTTCTCAAAGCTTGCATTGATAACACTTGCTGTCCGGTTCCCAGTTTTCTGGAAGGCAGTGTTTGTGTCCCTCCACTGAGGTTGCCTCCGTGCCACCGTTGCAGAGTCATCCTGAAGCCACACTGGTATGCGCATCATTATTCATCATTATTATACTATTTCCTGTGTAACAACCTTACGTTATTTTGGATAATAAGAGTTGACTATGGAAGGCATTTACCATTCAAACAACAGATAACAGGGTGTGAGACTGAAAGGGGCTGCCAGGTCATTTAGTTGGTCATCAGCTAACACAGGCAATAGTGTCATCAGGTTCCTTCATATGCTTGGCCTAATTTGAGTGAGTGCAAAGTTCACGTTGTTGCTTAAAATTCCTATTTAAACCTCTGAAAACTCGTTGGTTGTGTGCAAAGCTTGTTTTACTGCACTGTTGGCTTTAGAGTCCTGGTGTTGATTCTTCCTTGGTATTAAATCTAGGGAAAATAGTGAGATGAAGTGGTTTGCCACAGTTGCCTGAAAGTCTGCAACACAAGTAGGAGTAAGACACAGGTCAGTCCTAGTGCCGTGTACAGGCATTGCCTCATGTGGAACGCGTTTCTTGCCATGGACTTCTACAAGGATGTTATTTCTCTTTCAACTTTGTTTTTCTGTCTGGCTTTCCCAGACACTCTCTATCTGTTTCTTTAGTCTTTCAGGTCTTGTACATCCAATAGGCCAGTGAGAGAAGTATAAAGAGTTTTAGGGAGCCATGTCATTAGGGTGTTGGGGCATTGAAGTTTTTCTTGAACAAGGGATAGTGCAGAGAGCTGTAGCTTTATGGGATTCTTTAGTAGAGCAGACACCTGCTGTGTATCTAATCCCTTGGTATTCACTTCTCTAGGAAAAGCATCTTGTAAAGAAATGGGGTTAGCATTACAATCACATATTTGTTTCAGAACATACAGTAGGAGCACAAAGTTTGTGTAGGAACCACGGTTTGGAACAGGGTATGTTGGCCTGAATAAAGTACAGTCATTATGGTAACGGCAACAGAGTAGTCCCTGTGTGAAGTTCTGAGATGCGTAACCAACAGAATATTTTTAGCGGTCTGATTAGTTGATTTGAAACGTAGAATCTGAACTGCTTAAACCAGTTTCTATGACAGCCCAGATCAGAGTGTTAGCATTAGGGAGAATAATGTTAGCATAGACAAGCGATGCCCTTCTTCTAGAGATAAATAACAAACATGTGTATGTACTTAAACATGGGCTTTTGCAAAGCTTTGATTTTCATACTAAATGAAAATCACATGCTAGAATTTTTGTGCTGTGGAAAACATTTAATTTTTTCCTAAACCGTTTTTTCATCCATCAAAACCAGTAAACTGAAGAACATTTTTGAATGTGGAACATGTTTTTTGATATTAAATTAAATCCTTAAAATGGACATAACTGGAAACGTAATGGGCCTGCATCTCAGTATTTTCATGAACTAGCATTTCTACGTATAAATACGTACCAAAGTTAATCCACATATAATATTCAAAAAACTTTTCCTTGATGGGATTAAAATTAAAGCAGACCATATTTCCCATAAAATCTCAGAATTCAGATGTAGTTTTTGATATTTAGCAGCTGCTGCTTGATTTGAACAAGAGTGCAGTCTTCGCCAGATGTGACGTATTAACTTAGCTAATACGAATAATGAGTCTCAGTGTATACGTGCAAATAAGATTCATTAGTGTTTATCTAACATATGGGAGATATTAAAATACTTAACCTGGGAAGAGTTAGAAAAAGAAAGAAAGCATGAGAATTTTAGTTTTTTGGTTGGCTTAAGCCCTATATCATTTTATAACTAGGTAAGTAGACACTTTTAGGCCATTATAACCTGTAATGCAACACGTGATTGTTTGATTTTAAAAAAAAAAGGAAAATAGATAAAAGGCCCTGTTGTATTTAGGAGGAAACCAGGTTGGAGTGTGCGTGTCACTATTGGATGAGTAGGCAGGCTTTTCACTGCCGGAGGTCCAGTTTTAAATCTGATTGAGCTGTTGTAGTTACATTTATCTTTAATGCCTACCCACGGCAGGATGCATCAGCTCTCAGTTATTCCTCCTGAGGAGAGGCCTCAACTGAAGTGAGAGGTGTGTTACAGGCCACCTACATTGCTCTCTTTTCAGCACCTCCAGCAGTAATACATCTACATTTTTATAAGTACTAAACATCACCCCCCACAAAACAGTTGTTGACCAAAGAAGCTGCTTTGGTTCCTTAGAGCTGTTTGATGTACGTGTTCTACATTTGTGTACGTGATGGCATATGATGAAAGTGAGTCACCATCTTTTGGTGTATCTCAGTTTAGGAGGTGGTCTGATACCCACCTAACTTGAAGGACAAAACAATTTGAGTCATCTCTGGTGTCAAGAATGTCTTTGCACAATAGCTAAGTGAAATCTCCTCTCTCTTGCGTATATCATGTGTGTTCGAAAATAAGAATTCTATTATGTTATAAAATACTGAGATAAATTTTATTGGTTTCCCAATGTATAGGAGTTGAGATTTCTTAGTATCACAAGTACCTTGTAAGAAAGAAGGAAATAATGAATGTTGTATTAAAATCTTCTAAAGATTGAAAATATCCTGGAAAAGGCTGTGATGTTAGGTTGGAATTCCCCATTATTGGAACCCAGTGACAAAACCTGGGATTTTGCGATTTCCAATCATTTTACTTTTACAGCCTATACTTCCTAGACCTGGTGAGCTCTTACGTCCATGGGACTTCAAACTCATCTTTCAAGAACTTGGAATTTTCCATCTAGACAAATTTGAAAGAGAGAAGACACATTTGTGAGGGAAAAGGTTGATAGGTTAACAAAATAATAATTAAACAGAGACTAACAGGCTGTGATGTCAGAAGGCTGGATACAACAGGATTTGGGTGCAGGTGAAGTGAATAGGTAGGTGGGGTCATTGGAGGTGTTCGGTAGGGTTTGTGCTATAGTTACATAATTTGTCACATGAATTTCATCATCATGGTGTATATAAGGGTGTGTTTGTATATGTATATGCAAATACATGTGCATGTTTTCATATACATAACTTGCAAATATAGGTTACCCTTTAAGAGTGGGGATGCAGAGCTTTATTAATTGCTTCTGTAAAAGAAAACAGGAGTGCATTGGGTTTTTGCTGAGTCCCAGGATTGACTTCTTTCTTTTCTCTGTACATAATCACAAAATAACTTGCAGACAAGTTTCAGTGACTTAATAGCTGCTGAGAAGACAGCATGCCTAAGCTTGCAGGAGAATGAACTTCGCTGGAGAGAATGCAGCCGGATTTGTAGCTGCAGCGAGCCACTTCGGAAGCTTGTCCCAGCTTGATTGGAAATTGCTTCCCCTGTTAGGTGGGAGGAGGTTTTTCTTTCCTGTTAGGTTTCTTTTTTCACCCATCTCACGCCTGCTTGCTTATCAGCTGAACCTTGATGCGATTTTATAAAGGGAAAAAGTCCCAAGGAAGAAATTTCTTCATAGTATTTAAAAGATAAAAGGATAAGGAGGAGATGCTGTTACTAATACGATGAGATAAACTTATTGCACTCTTAGTGTCAAGGTCCATTTTAATGTTGTTTATAAAATTAAATCTGGCTTTGTGATCAGATCAGAAACCAATGTTATGTAGAAGAGAAAAATAATTTCCCCTCTGTTTATCTTACGATTTTTTAAAATCTGTGTGTATATCGAAGCATTGCCATAAGTTTTCTCCAGTCAGGAAGTTTATCTTTAAATTTACAATATATTTCTGTTGTATTTAAAAAGGGGAAAACTTATCTGAAATGTCGTTTAGCATAAATTGATGCTAAGTATGAATTTGAAGCCAAAAAAAGTCACCTACATATTTTATCACCAATCGAATTTTTATTACAAATTACATACTTGAGCAGCTTCATTCATCCAGCTGAAGTCATTTCAGATGACCTTTCCCTCAGCAGACTCTGTCTGAACAGAATATTGTTCTGCTGTTAATTGTTTTGGACACAGTGTGTGAAAAATCTTAAGGGAGTTGAGTTCTGTTGTTCAGGGTTCACAGTACATAATTTTGCTTGCATGTTTACTGCTGGCCTGTCAAAGTATATGAAGGAATAAATTTCTCCCACAGATAACTAATCATGAAAATAGTCTTGAGGTGTTTGATTGACATAGTGAAGCTGTTAATTTAGAGTGTATCAAGATCAAATGGAAGTTATTGCAATTAGGAAGTGATTGTGTTCTCAGTTGAAATTTTTAAATGCTGCATTTTAGATTTTTGTGCATTTTTTATGCTGTCTCATAGATGTATTCGGGAATTTCTATGGTTTGTTACATTTAGATGCTTAATGTTCAACACAATTTCAGTGCAATTTTTACTTTTTTTGTAATAGCTGATATTTAATTGATTGAGGAGAGTTGCTGTACTTGTAATGTTTCTGTACTCTAAACTCTTTGTTTGGGAAACAAAGGATTCAGCGAATCTGGGGTTTTGTTGTTGTTTTTTTCTTTTTGTTTTACAACTTTGGTTCAAAATATTATGGTATCAGGCTAAAGTCTCCCTTCTTATTTCTCTGAAAATGGCTTATGACATGCTTATAGGTTCCTGGTCACTATAGAGTTCTGTTCCAAGGTTTGTGTGTATGAAGTTGTATTCAGTGTATCATTTATAGTAAGACCTTCTTGGGTACCATGGTGTGGCACAAACGTTAGAGTCAGTACTTTCATATCCATAGTCCTTGAATCTTGATGGTTCAGTTATTCTTGAAAGCCACATTTTTTTACCTAAGTGTTCTTAGAAAAAAAACTGTGGGATATCAAAAAGACATGTTTGATTCTCTCTATTGCTTCATCTTTTTAAAATCTATGTTCAAGCATATGGTATTGACAGATGACACACAGATTCTAGAGGGCAAAAGGCTTCTCATTGTCCCTAAAATTGCAGACACAGGTATGGTGGTGAAACAACCTGGCTTAGTTGAAAGTAGCTGTGGATACCTGATGAAGTCCCTAAAGCAATTTATCCTTAGCCCAGAAATGGCTATTTTTTTTTTCTTTGGATGAGTCAAGCAATTTTCTCATAGCTTCAATACTTCTGTTCCAGTGCTGAGGCTGCTGTTTCTCATTTTTTCATGAGCATGATATTCTCACCCATGCGCAGCTGCTAAGGAGTAGTTTGCTCCAAATTTAGGCGTTAAGTTCCATCTGCACTTTCAGGTGTCTGTAGCCTGATACTAGCTTATTTCCGTATTCAAGTCTGTAGAAAACAAGCAAGCAGAAGCCTCACCGTAAGAATAGTGCTGAACAGATAACGCAGCTCTTTGGTCTCGCTGAAGAGGCGTAGAGGCCATTAGCCAAGTCCTTGGGGATGCTTACTGAGACGCTCTCTCCGATTGACCCGACGGGGACAGGCTGTGCAGGGAAACAGTTTAGTTCTCTGCCCTGGAACGGAGGTTGCTGTGGCTGAAGTTCTGGCAGATTTTTTAGAAGATTAGTCTGCTAAGATTAGAAAATATTGGGGGAGGCGGGGGTTGATTGTAAATTTATGATAACAGTAGTAAAGAAAAATCCAATAAGCTTACATGCTTCTTTAGATTACACATACATCCTACCTTGGCTTTATCTCCTTTTTGGCTCGCAAGCTTTTATTCCTACTACAATTCATTAAGGAATATGAAAGCGTTACAGAAACTAAAAGATAATGTGCATCTGTCTCAGATTGTTCTATTCTGCAGCCACGTGACAAAAGATACATTCAAATGTGTGCAGTAACTAGTGCTTCTGTGACAGAAACAGGAAAATTAGGGTTGTAATTTTCCCAAAATTTGGGAAATATATTTTAGATCCAGTATTTTTTCCATGGACACAGTGCACCTTTCCATTCCTGACAGCTAGCACAGAAAGTTGTATTTGGATAATGGGATTCATAAGCAAGCCAGCCTACCTATGGCACATGGATAGGGGGTGTTAATTTTTCTCTTTAAAAAAGAACGCTGATGATGCGTTATGCTTTGTTATAAACAAAAGATGGTTAGAGATGAGCAAATAATGCCTAGTGAAAGGGAAAGGTCTGGTGAACACATTAAGGTTCATGCTTTTAATCAAGTGGGAAAAGGTAGAGCTGTTTTTCTTCCCACGGCTGTTCAGTTCTCTCAGCAGTCTGCCTGCCTTCCCATGTGACGTTTTCATGTTGCATTTCTAGGTCAGTGGTGACACAACTAGCATGCTCTTGCCCAAATTGATCATCTCAGTCTGCTGTACTCCACCTGGTTTTCACATCCATCTTTGCCGTAGTCTATGTTTGGATTTCAGAAGAGCCTGTCAGCTTTGCGTTTCCTCAGATCTTAAGAAACGGACGGCTCAGCAGGCACACGTTAACTTCTCCTGTGTCTTGTCCTGCTCCAAGTATCTCTGGGTAGGAGAAAAATGGGAAGAACGAGCTTTGCAAATAGGTGAGAGTGACAAGGGAAAAGTAGGTATAGAATCAGTGTCAGTAAGGGAGGTGATGTATTTGCTAAGATTATTAAAAAAATTGTCCAGATTAATTCTTCCAAAGAAGAACTCCTGACTGTTCGACATTAGTGTGCACCTTCTCGTGGATGTTCTCTTACTTTCCTCTTCATGTGGGTGAGAAAAGAACAACACACCTTGGGTTCATGAGCATCTTTCTGGAGGCCAGACACTGGGCCCACTGCAGAGAATTGCCTCCCTTTAATTGATAAAGTTACAACTGAAAGCAGTTACCAAGGATTTGTTATAACCAAAAGATGGTCAGAGACAAGTGGACAATGTCTACTGCAAGGGACAGGGCTGGTGAACAGCCCATCCCTCCCGATCCTCCTTTTGACAGCAGCCTCTTGTGCATAACCTCTGCAGAGCTTTACCATTTTCCTTCCTGGATGCTGTGCCCATGCCTGCTGCCCTCACGAGTGCCACCGCTCTGCGGGCACACCCCAGGGCCCCCACTCCCAGCCCGCCGCCACCCTGAGCTCGGCGGGAGGCGAAGCGAGCGGCCGGTCTCCTGCGCTTGCATGGCTTTTGGGTACATGGAAAGGCATCGCTGAGCAGCTCCTTGCTGGGGACACTGGCAGGTCTGGGACTACAATTCCAGGTGTTCAAAACCTGGGATTGTCCCAGCCAAGTTAAAATCAGGTGTGGAGAAGAACCAAAGGTGTGGGTAAGAAGACAGAGATGAAGAGCAGAGCTGAGACAGACAAGAAAACTGGCACTCAGAACTGGATTTGATGCTAAGCCTGGCAATAGCAGAGGGATGTGTCTTTGCAGATCTCAGCTGTGTAATTTTCTGTTTTTCCTAACACAGCTAGTTTTAAACAAAATGAGGTGAATGAGTAATTTTTGTATTTAATTTTCTTGCACTTAGTTTCTCCCCATGACTGCAAAGCTACCATAGATGATGATATCTTAAAAATTCTGTAGGTTTGCAAGTAAGAAAATATTTCTGATACAGCTGTCTTTTGGCTAATGAAACAGCAGCTAACGTGTGAGTTGGTATTAATGGCACATTCAGTAATGACACATGATTCAATTATTTTACTAAACAGAGAAGCACTGAGACACAAACATAAGATATTTCTGAATCTAGGCATCAGCTGGAGGTGATTGAAAATACACTATTTATGCATGTTTCGTCACATAATTACTGTGGAAAATGTTGTGGCATTGCAGTTAAAAGCAGGGTTTTTTCATGCTAATAGCTGAGGGAAGAGAATTCCCAATGATAAATGCTCTTCTATAATCCCACATTAATCTTCCTGACAGAAAGCAGAAGAAGAGGAGCTTGTCCTCACACCTGATGGCACCAGGGAATTCTTGACGTTTGAAGTCCCACTGAATGACTCTGGATCAGCTGGACTTGGTGTGAGCGTCAAAGGTAACCGGTCAAAAGAAAACCATGCCGATTTAGGAATCTTCGTCAAGTCCATTATTAACGGTGGAGCAGCATCCAAGGTGAGAGGGAACATCTCTGTACCTTTGTCTTTCTCGATTTTCCGTAATAAGGCTGTTTTGAAAATAACCACAGATTCAAGAGGAACAAGATTGCTATGTAACTAGCTTTTTCCAATTACACCATCAGAGGTAACATTTAGATTTCTACTCAGATTCACATGTTTGCGCATCCCAGGATTTAAACAGCCTTTACAGATTCTCAGGAAGGATACAAGCAATCTCTGGTACAGTTCAATTAGTATGTTATTTGTGCAAACAGGTTATGATAATAGCTTGCAGTGCAAATCTATAATTGGAATAGGCTTTTCTGACAATGGCTGCAGTGGAAGCTATTATACCAGTGTTCATTTGGCCATAAACTGTTAGGACTAAGCATAGTTGTTTGATTATTTTTCTTTTGTTGTTTTTTTTTTTCCTCCCTCCAGCGGACTAATCTTCTTTTGTGCATGTTTTATGTAACTGGCTGTAATCTTTCCATTTCCAGGATGGCAGGCTTCGAGTGAATGATCAACTAATAGCAGTAAATGGAGAATCATTATTGGGCAAAACAAATCAAGATGCTATGGAAACCTTGAGGAGGTCCATGTCCACTGAAGGAAACAAACGGGGAATGATTCAGCTTATTGTGGCGAGGCGAATAAGTAAATGCAATGAGGTAATACACTTTTGATATCGGGACTGGGAGTTTTCACTTCTAAGGTATTTGTGTTTATAGGAGATGTCATGTTTCCTCTGAGACCTGGAAAGTAATATTTGAGAAGCTAAAGAAAGAGAGAATTACAGAATGATCTGAATTTCAGTGTTAGACATGCTAACCTTATTACCGATCAATAAAGTTTTTCTTTTGAGTATTTTCATCAATGAATAACAGGAAACACTGAATAAAGCGATATTGATTTTGTAATTGGATCCCACTGTTTACGTGATCTTTGTTCTTTCGAGTTTTTTATTTAGGTCCATTGAATCTTTCATTTATAGACAGTGTTAACTGACTTGCTGCTTTGTCATTTTCAGTTTTTTTAATTTAGAGTGGAGCTCTTACATTTTATTATTATATTTTATCTAATCAGTGAAAAGATTCTGCAAAACTTGACACAAATGATTCTGTGATCTTGGATTTTAAATATGTTGTGTCTTGGCCATCACTGCAGGGAAGTATGAAATACTGAATTCAGGGTGTAATGATGGTTCTTTTTCTGATATTATTTGCAACTTCTGTCTCCTCCAGTGCAATGTTAGTATGTTGATGTTTTGAAACATACTCATGATTTCTAACAGCTTATCTTCTAGATTCATGTAAATAATGCTATCTAGTAGGAATATGTGGGCATATGATACTGAAAAGGACTGCAGATGCTGTGGAGGACTGAATTAGACTTCAAAATGATTTTGACAAATTGGAGAAATGCACTGAGTTATAGGGTGCTGTTGATAGTGGGTCAGGGAAGTATCTGTTCTTAAGACATGTAAAAGTCATTCTTTCATTCTTGTTAACACTGGTAAGGTCTTATCGGGAATGTTATTTCTTGAGCATCATGCCTCAAAAATGATGTGCACAAATTGGTTTAGTACTGCTGATCCTGCCTAGGCGGAAAGGGAATGGTTTAGTTTTTAATGCATAAAATCGATCTTTAAAAAATTCCAGTCTGTAGTATATTATAAAATCATGTTTGAAAAAGACACTAGCCTCTCTAAAGGTATTAAGCATCTCTTGATTAATTTCTTATACACAGCGTTAATACACATACACACATGTTATATATAAACACTGCTAGAAAGCCAGTTTGGATGCACATGGTTTCTCACTTGGTGTTGAAGGAATTTGGACCTTTTTGTGCTTGGTGGTGTCCTGTCTTAGCGCTAATTCTGAACTTGGACTCCTGACTGTCCTTTGCAGACTGTTCCTTATTCCTATCCAATTTCAGATCACAGATTTACAGAATCACAGAATGGTAGGGGTTGGAAGGGACCTCTGAAGATCATCTGGTCCAACCCCCCTGCCAAGGCAGGATCACCTAGGGCAGGTTGCACAGGAACGCGTCCAGTCGGGTTTTGAAGGTCTCCAGAGAAGGAGACTCCACAACCTCTCTGAGCAGCCTGTTCCAGTGCTCCGTCACCCTCACAGCAAAGTAGTTTTTCCTCACGCTGAGGTGGAACTTCCTGTGCTGCAGTTTATGCCCGTTGCCCCTTGTCCTATCACTGGGCACTGCTGAAAAGAGACTGGCTCCATCCTCCTGACAGCCACCCTTCAGATATTTGTAGACATTGGTAAGTTCCTCTGTCAGCCTTCTCTTCTCCAGACTGAACAGCCCTTGGTCTCTCAGCCTTTCCTCATACCAGACATGTTCCTGTCCCTTAATCGTCCTCGTAGCCCTCTGTTGGACACTCTACAAAAGTTCCCTGTCTCTCTTGAACCAGGGAGCCCAGAACCGGATGGAATACTCCAGATGAGGCCTCACCAGCGCAGAGTAGGTTTGCATTTGATATGCTACTACATAAAAAGGGTGAAATATTTTAGGCTCTTTCTGTGTTCAGTATTATTTTTTTTCAAAAAGGACGTGATGATGTTCACTTTTCTCTTAGTGAAGGTCTTCTAGATCAAATGTATCAAGACAGTGTTTGTAAAAATGATGGAGCAAATCCAGCAGTGATGAACCAAAGACATTGCGCCTTAAATCTGGTAGAATTTTTACTCACTCAAGTTAAGAATAGTTTGGTGCCCTACATCTGCTTGACATTTAGTGTGATTTATTTTGCAGAAATCAGATGCCAAAAACGTCACAGCTCAGTCTACAGTATATGTGCTCCAAGATGAAAGAACTGATGTTAGAACCAGATTTAGGTACACTAAAATGTAAATGTATAGGGGCAGGATAGGGAGCTGTGTCTGTCTGGGCCTGGTTTACAGTTTTTTGTGCATTTTCCCAACTCCTTAATAAGCTGGTGAAATGAGCCATTAACAATTTGGGAAAGTGATGATACACAATTATTGGTGTAGTGATCATCTTTACAAAATAATTTTTGTAACTATTTTTTCGCAGGAATCATTGCTTTCATCACATTCATGCAAAGGAAATACAATGTCAATACTGTTTGCATATTTTAATATGATGAAAGTACAACTTGTATGGACATAAAGCTATTTACCTGCTGAGCTGGCAGTATTCAAGAAGCCAGTTTTCTGAAAGTCTTGCAATGCCCAGACTTCAGTAAAATTAAAAGTGAAGCGAGACTTTTCCTTGGCATTTTGCAATTAAACCCTAGTTCCTTGTTCAAGAATTGGATGAATTAAAACTTTAGATACTGTTAATCTGATAAGCTGTCTTAGTATTATTCATGTGTCTTGCGTGAATGCCATATATGAGTATGGTATTCAGTCTGCTTAGCCCGTAAGTAACGGAGGTGTGGACCCAGATGGAGAGCTGCATTGCACAACTGAGCATTGCCATGATACTCACTTTCCCGTGGAGCATCAGGTATTGGCCATGTGCATAATTCATCAATGTAGATTACTTAGACATGCTGGTACACAAGTTGTCCCTTTAGAATATTCTTGTAGCTGCCACCAACAAAGATTTTTGGTATTAGAACAAAAAATAAACAACATCTGGCTGGCGGCAAATTGAGGAGCTTTCAGATTAAAAGTAAAAGCATCAGAAGGGCAGACCCTATCTTGATAAATCACACCTTTTACCAACATAGAATCATAGAATCATTTAGGCTGGAAAACACCTTTAAGATCATGGAGTCCAACCGTAAACCTAACACTGCCAAGTCCACCACTAAACCATGTCCCTAAGCACCACATCTACATGTATTTTAAATATCTCCAGGGATTGTGAGTCAACCACTTCCCCAGGCAGCCTGTTCCAATGCTTGACAACACTTTCGGTGAAGAAATTTTCCTAATACCCACTTTAAACCTCCCCTGCCACAACTTGAGGCCATTTTCTCTCATCCTGTCGCTTGTTACTTGGGAGAAGAGACTGACGCCCACTTCAGTACAACCTGCTTTCCTGTAGTTGTAGAGAGCCTCCTTTTCTCCAGGCTAAACAACCCCAGTTCCTCAGAAACGGGGTTTTACTATTTTATATTAAAGAAAAAAAAAAGTTTGCTTTTTGAGAAAGTATTTCCCTGGTGTTTTCTATGCTTTTCTCTCTTTTGGTTCTCCAAAGGAGTCACCATAAAATAACAGCAGCAACAAAAAAGATCCTGTACAAATGATTTTCTTTCCTGTGTTGATTCAGCATTGTATGTGCCCACTTCATGGACAAAAACATGGCTTACACTGTTGTTAGTCTTGCAGAACCACAGTTAAGTGGAACGAGCTTGATTATATTCCCTTTTGTGCATCGCCAGCTGCAGTGTTCATACCGCTCCGTTCCAGTGGCATGGCCGGTCCTGCACTGCGGCGTGAGGTCAGGGCTCTGCGCCCTGGGATTCCCCCCTGTGCCACGGAGCAGCCGTAACTGACTCCGAAGGAGAATCCATACAAGGGGTGATAATGCCAATGCAGAAAAGAATTATGCTCAATGTCTGGACGATAAAAACATTTGCTATCTGACTGTTAAAAAAACAGCAAAAAGAACAAAAAACCCAAGCCTTTTCTTTTTTTCCTGGCTTCAAGTCCAGTAATTGTTTTGCATTTGCAAAATCAAACTGAGTTCTTTTGAGATAGATAGGCACACAATCTGCTTTTTTTCTTAAGTAAAATTGAGTTTGAATTGGATTTTAAGAAAGTTAGTAGTATGAATACAGTTTGTATGTTTTTAATATTAAATTTCATAATCAGCCCTAAGAATGGCAGGGCAGGGAGAATTCATGTGACAGCACAGTTCTGCAGAGTGCGACTTCTGTGTGTTTCAGTTCAGACCAGAATTTTCATGTGCTTTTTGTATTTTGGTTGCTGTCTAGAATAGAGGATGGCTCAAGCCCTGTTGTCCTGGGTTTACAGAGGCAAGAACAGTTGCCTCCGATCTGCTGCAGAGGGGCTGTTTCTTTGTCAGAAAGCTTTCAGAGGCTTCAAAAGTTAACGTCTGCTTAACTTGAGCATGAAACCGTTTCAAAATTTTGTGAAGTTCTTTTTTTAGGAAAGCAAACTTCCAGCTCTTCAGGGTGTAAGTCAATAGGACCCCCTGGGAAACAGCCCTCAGGGACAAGGGAGCAGAACAGAGCTGGCAGATTTTTAAGGACACTTTCCATAGAGTGCAAGAGCTCTTGATCCCCAGGTTGTAAGAAATCAGGAAAGGAAGGCAAGAGACTGACATGGCTGAGTGGAGACCTGATGGTCAAACTAAAGGGCAAGAAGGAAATGCACAGGCAGTGGATGCAGGGACGGGTATCCTGCAAGAGTACAGGGACGCTGCCTGGTTGTGTGGGGAGCTGGCAGATTTTTAAGGACACTTTCCATAGAGTGCAAGAGCTCTTGATCCCCAGGTTGTAAGAAATCAGGAAAGGAAGGCAAGAGACTGACATGGCTGAGTGGAGACCTGATGGTCAAACTAAAGGGCAAGAAGGAAATGCACAGGCAGTGGATGCAGGGACGGGTATCCTGCAAGAGTACAGGGACGCTGCCTGGTTGTGTGGGGAGGGGCTCAGGAAGGCCAAGGCATGGCTGGAGCTGAACTTGGCAAGGGATGCAAAGAATAAGAAGAAGGGCTTCCACAGGTATGTCAGCCAGAAAAGGAAGGTCAAAGAAAGCAAATCCCTCTGAAGAGCAAGACGGGCAAACTGGTAACAACGGATGAGGAGGCTGAGGTACTCGACGACTTCTTTGCCTCAGTCTTCACTGGCAGTGTCTCTTCCCACACCTCTTGATGGGATGGACTGCAAGAGGGGGACTGGAGGAGCAAAGTCCCTCCCACTGTAAGAGAAGATCAGTTTCTAGACCACCTGAGGAGCCTGGACAAACACAAGTCTATGGGACCTGACGAGATGCATCCCAGAGTCGTGAGGGAATTGGCTGATGTAGTGGCCAAGCCACCCTTCACATCGTAT